>NC_053414.1:21345086-21412586 GCF_016859285.1 Xiphias gladius | reverse complement strand
CCCTCTGAAATACGAAGCGGTAGGCTACTTGGTGGAAACGTCGGACGACTCCGCCACAGCACAGGAAACATCGCTTCGCCGCTGCACCAACCCTGCATCTGGCTCGCCCCGCTTTCTCTCGGTCTCACGCATTCAGAGTAAACGATCAGTTCCACATCGGCGATCCAAGTTGCAGTGGCACACTTCTGTCTTGATGCCGCTCCACTGGGTTTGAAATCAAACAGATACGAGGTCGAAGTGCCGACTTTCAGCTCCAAATCCTCGCATACGCGTTGGGCTGGCGGAAGCCTTTTGATACAACGCAGTGGTAGAGAAGCACCGGCTGTAGTGTCACTCGCCTGCTTATGGACTGTATTGTATCCAGATACTACCACTGTTTGTCCTTGGTGCAAGTTAAATTATGGACATCATCTCCATAAAGTAGACAAATGTTAGTGTGACATTCTAACATCGTATTAAATTGTTCCCACCTGTCCTCCACTCACTGCTATCAGGTCCCGGTTCGAAAACCCTTTTCAGCAGTGTGGGGTTGTCTACACTGTGGGGTTTCCCCCCTTGTAAACGAAGACTTAAATTAGGGACTTTGAAATGACTGTTGGAGCATGAAAACCTACTTGTCTGCTAGGCCTTAGACAACCAGCATCTGCAATGACAGTGGTCCTCTGAATAAAACCCATCACACTTACTCCCTTTGAGTCCTGCTTGTCTTGAGAAAAAATAGAGAGAACAATGTAAACGCATTAATAAACAGTCACTTTTAATTAAGGCAAGAGTTGTACTGCTGGCTTCATCGACACTTATGATTCCTTGGTCCTACTCAGCAAAATTCACACTCATCTTTAGGCGATGAAGATGCTGACAAACAGTATTTTTCCACTGTCAGAAGGCATTCACCGATTCCACGCAGAAAAATACCCTCGCTAGAGTGCCTCTCCCACACAGAGCATGAATTTAATCTTTCCGCTTAATCCCCACGCTCGTGTTTGAGCAGCTCCTTGAAGCAGTGGCATCATCTACTGAATGTATGGGAAACAGTGATGCCTTCATATAAGGAGGTAATTCACAAAGCATCTAAACTAGTGAAATATGCAACGCAAGTAAAATGTCTTTGCAGATCTGAATAGTTTGTTGTAGGGCTGGAACCTTGTTACGGCTAGCGGTGGGCCACAAGACTGAAGGACTAACAGATGTGATTAAATGCATTCACTGTGTTATACATAAGAGAATGGTGCGTATTAAGGAACAGACAGCAAAGTCATGAGTTAAATGTGAGATTTATGGTAAAAGTCCTGGATGTGTCTTAAGCAACAACAGAACATTTTCATCATGAATTTCCTCTGGCAAACTGTTCCAGAGCTCTGATTTATTTGTCCCATTAACAGCAAATCATTCTTATATTAAAGTTTTCCCATGTGCGTTCCTGTAAATGGCCTAACATTGTGTAGCAGCACATTAAATGGGCATTATGAATTAAATGACTCATACTTTCCATGAAAGAATTTCCATAATAGCACTCCACAAACCTATCCCCACTGCCACAGTAATATACCAAGTGCCACATGTGGTAATGTAACCGAAGTGCAACGTTTATTGAAGCTCGCTGAAAATAAATGATCATAAAGTATACTATCCTTCAATGTAACCGTATTCACACATTTGGCTTTAACACAATTAAGATATAGGTTTATATGCAGGCAAACATTAAACCTGATGGACGACAGAGCCACACAGTCACATAAGTATGTTAACATATGGGCTAGCAGGCTCAAGGCACTGGAGGTCTTGATGATACTATACACTACTATGTACACATAAAGGCTCACATATATTGTACTAGATCTTGCCAAATATATATATATTTTTTATTATACTTTCAAGGGTTGCTGTGGAATATCATGCACACTGCACATGTCAGTGATGTCTGTGTGGGAGATATATGCATTTTTTTTTTGACTTGATAATCAGTTCAATATTTAGAGAATCGCTGTTTTTACTATATAAGTCTGCATTACTGCAAAAATAGCAAGCAAACAACTTTGACAAAATGGAGAATACCTAAGCTGCCACGAGGTCCTTGGACATCATCAGTATTACGCAGACATCCTAAGACATCTATAAGTTTTACAGACATGCCTTAGATAGAGTAGACAGTCCTCTAGATGCCCTAATAAGAGATGTCTTCGGATATGTCTTAAATCTCAAAACGTGGGGCACCCTGGCAGCAGAGTGGTAACACCGGCTGCCACATAAACACAATGTCCGGGGTTTGAATCCATCCTGGGACCCCTGTTGCATGTCATATCCATATATATATATATGAAGCCAATTAGTCCTCTTCAGATTAGGCTCTTCCTAATTTTTTGATTCCTGAAAAGTGTGCTCAAAGCACTGAGAATAAGGTTATGCCCCTGCAACCGGAGTTCTTGTTCCATACTTGATCTTCCTCTCAGTGGATCCGAGTCATGTTCAGTTTATCAGGCCTTCAAGGTCTATGCTGAGCCGGCACTGGGATCACACTGATTTTAGCTCAGGGCTTACGGGCTTTCTCTGCCACGAGCGGGAAAAATCACTGACCCACATTAGCTTAATTTATGGGGGCACTGGAGCCCCTCGAAGCAGTGAACTGTGTGATGACAGGAATGCACAATGCAGACATTAAAGGGACACCTACTGGTGGACTTCAGTCATTGCACTCTGTGTTCATTCATGTGTTCATGGTCATTCACAAAGGTCTTCATTCATTGCACTCCTCATTTGATTGATGGCCACAAGTGTTACACTTTCAGATTGTTTTGAGTTATTATTGTCATCCTGTTCTTTGTTTTTAGTGACCGCTCCCTCCTCCATCGCAATGAGCCCTTCGATGAAATTAAAATGGAATGTAAAACTGTTTTGTCTCAAAGTGATGGTACATTTCCCTCCAGTGGCTGAGTTTGGGTTTTTTTTTTCCCCTTGTTTTGAGTTAACAGGCAGGAAATGTCATTCTGGACAGTCCCTCCAAATCTGTGAATGCCTGTTGCCTAGCTGGTACCACAGTCACCTATGTGTGTGTAGATACAACACACAGTCTTCTTAAATCTGTCAGACTTTTCTTTGTGTTTCCATCCCTATGCATTGTTATCATCCTTGTATTGAAACTTATCATTTTATGTGCTTGTAAGTAGAATTAGAATTAAAAAAAAAAAAAAACACCTTTTCATACTTGGTACTAAAGCCTGATTGCCACCCTCACCAAATTAAAATGACTGCCTGCTAGAAGGATTAAAGTAGCTCCCTAGGGAGGGATGCCAATCACCGTTAAATCCAGTTGAGAAGACTTAGAGACTGGATGTCCAAAAATTTAAATCCACTTGTTCAGACATATTCAAATTGTACAGTATCTTAAATCCGTCATTATTAAAATACTTGCATCATTGCAAGGCATTCGGAACGTGCATGAAATATTCCAGTCTAATAAACTATTGTAAAGTCATAAATTCATCACCATTCTTCACCATCTCAAAGTATGCATACTTTATCTATATTATTCCCATGTAATATAAGCTTCTTCTTTGCGTTTTTTGGTGGATTGCAATACCAACTTTCAGGTGCATACCGCCACCTACCATGCCGAAGTATGTAGAACTTGATCTAGTTTATATTAGTCTATGATAATGAAATACAGTTTAAAATAATATGCTATATTCTATTAAACGATGCGGTGCTTACTAAGAATTCTATGACCCCTCTCTGAGTTTCCCACACCTGATGTCCATTTGTTCCTAATATCCCTTCTCCGAATCCCATCCTTGTCAGGCCTCTCTCACTCTTTGTTGCAAATTTACCCTTTATTCACTATATTTGACCCAGTGCATTATTATGTCTTCAGCATTTTCAGTTATGTTGCAATGTGCACATTCTTGTGAATTCACTTTTCCCAATGGAAATAGTGTCTTATTTAAACCAGTGTGATCACACCTTAATTCAGATAGGGCTACCTCCTCTCTGCCACTTCTTCCTTTAACACGCTGTACTCTAACTGTCTTTTATACTCTATAGTATGTTCTGCCCTTACTGTCCTCATCCCACTTTTTCTGCCAAAGTTCCGTTGTTTGCTTTTTGATTACTGCTTTATCTTCCCCTTTTCCGAATGGAATGTCCGTTATATGCCTCATATTTAGTGATCTTTTAGCCACCCTGTCTGCAAATTCATTACCATTTAATCCCATATGTGTGGGTACCCAACAAAATTCTACATCTACTCCCAACTTCTGTATTCCAAATAAACGTTGAAACATTTTAAACATTACACCTTCCCTGATTGACTTCATTGTCTGTAAGGTTAAAATAACTGCTGCAGAGTCAACACACAGAACCACCCTGTCAGGTCTCACTTCTTCCACCCACTGAAAACCAACAATCGATGCCATCATCTCAGCTGTATAAACCAATAGTTTATCTGTAATTCTATTCTCTAAATTAATTAGAAATTTTGGGATTTAGACTTCTGTTCCTACATGATTATTTTGACCCTTTGAGCCATCAGTAAATCTCTGTAAGTAATTATAAAAAAAGGATTCTTTATATACTGGTTAGCACAGTATCCTATTTCGCTTTCCACCCAATCTTTCTTTAGCTCTGTGATACTAAAATCAACTTTAGCCTTAGGAAATAGCCACGGGGGAACATCACTAATAGGAGTAGGGGGATTAAAACTTGTTTTTTTTAACATCATATTATTTTGCTTTATCTTTTATCTTCCATCGAACACCATTTCCCTTAAATCTGTCATAGTCCAAGCAGTCGTTTAGGACACTTGACCCCGTTGCACAAATGCAAAATCTCAAGGTTTTGTTTTGTATTCTAACAATTTTATTTGCTGCTGCACCATAAACAAAACACCCATAATCAATTGCTCTTCTCATCAACGCTTTAAGTATATAAATATACATATACATACACATACATATGTATATTTTTGTCTGCTTATCTGCTCCAAAGTTGTAGTCCGATATAGCTCTCATTAGATTAATTATTTTTTTAGATTTTGTTTCTAGTTTTAGCTTCATATACATCTTTCATCAATCCAAATTCCTAAGTATTTAGATTACTTTACTTTTTCCAACGTTTGCTGATATAAAGGTAGCCTCTGTTCATCTACCTTTCTCTTTCTATTGAAGTACAAATAGCAGGAGTTACTGGTTGAAAGTTTAAACGCCCAATTATATGACCACTGATCTATCTTCAGAGTAGCCTCCTCGATTTTTCTCAGGACACTTGCCCCATCTCTCCCCCTGATCCACAGAGCTCCGTCATATGCATATACTGATGAACATGTCCTCCTGTCTAAATTCATAAAAACATCATTTATCCCAATGTTAAGTAACAATGGACTAATGATACTTCGCTGAGGGTTTCCGTTAACCACATCGTACTCATCAGATAGTTCCGGCCCCACTTTAACCCTAAACTTTCATTCTGATAGAAAATCTAGTATCCAGTTGTAAAACCTTCCACCAATGACCATTCTGTTCATCTGAATTAGCAGTCATCCATTTAATATAAATATTTGATTATGGTTAACTTAAATCCACGTTTCTAAAGCGTCCTGACCTGGTCCTTCAGGCGCCTCGGACAGCTGTTTGGCTCTCTTCTCTGATTGGTCACCTGTCCCATTCCGTTCATATGACAAGCAAAATAGTGCTCGGTTGACTTTGCCCCGTTAAGAGAGAAAAGCCCCCTGAATTACCTTCGCCTGCACAACGCAAACATGTCCGAGGAGCGATCTGAAAGATCCGATGGCAGGATCGTGAAGATGGAGATCGACTACAGTTCGACTGTAGACCAGCGTCTCCCGGAGTGCGAGAAAATGGCTAAAGTAAGCAGAGAGTGAAAGAGGCCAGCGCCGGCTGAGTCATGGTGCATCAGGATCACTGTTAGCATCCAAGCTAACACACACTTGCCTTAGCACCACCCGGAAACTTTATACAACCAATGTATTGATTGCAAATTGCCCATAAAAATTGACGTATTTTTTAACTTTCACACATTTCTGTTACGCCCTTAATCCAACATACAAGTTTGTGTTTGTTATGAAGCTTGCTAGCATGCTAGTAGTCTTAGCAGTCTAGTCATTGGCAAAATAGCTAACTTGCTAGCCACGCGAAGTGTCTAATACCAATAACAGCAGTTAACATTTGTAATTTATGTAAGTAAGGAGTTTGGCTGACGCGGATTTTGTGTGTTTTCTGCTGCAGGAGGGCAAGCTGCAGGAGGCCATTGAGAGTTTGTTGTCCTTGGAGAAGCAAACTAGAACAGTAAGTCCTTGTATTTATATGGCGCTGTACAGTGTCAGTACAACTCGTTGTTTTTCCCTCTATGTAGATGTTGAGCCCCACATGAAAACATAATAAATACAATGACACTTCATGATATGATTGGGCAGTATTTATCAGCCCATCTCAATACACAGTACATTGCAAAATAAGCCTTAGACACACAGTCTGATTAAATATGCCCAATTCCCGAGCAGATCTTTTAACTGTGACATCTGCTTGAACTGACCTTAATCGTTGTAAATGATCATAATTTAAAAAAAAAACAGGGCACACAGACACCCAGAGCAGCAACAGTTGGGTGGAAAGGATTTTTTTCTCATCCTGGAAAACCTGTAATTCTCCTTTCCAGTCATTAAATTGTCATGGAAAAATGACGGAATCAACCAAAAATGTCCTAGAAAACAGAACCTCTGGATCCTGAATCAAGGTGGTGAGCACTGCCTTTATAGTAATAGAATTTCCCTGGAAAAATTAAAGTGTACGGGTCCCCAGCATCAAAGTTGTATAAGAAAGGACAATTTAACAGAGTTGTTGTATTAATGAAAAAAGTAATGAACTTACCGCAAAGTAGATATTTTTGTGTGTATTTTAGTCTTTGTGTTTACTTTTCTGCCCTCAACCCTTGCTCAGGCATCAGACATGGTGTCCACCTCCAGAATACTCGTGGCTGTGGTTCAGATGTGTTATGAAGCCAAGGACTGGGATGCCCTGAATGAAAACATCATGTTGCTCACCAAAAGGAGGAGTCAGCTCAAACAGGTCGGATGCCTCTTTTTCCCTGACAAGTTGTGTCTAAATATATTCTCTGTCCCACAGGCTGAAAAATACATTTTCTTATCATCCCAATAAATAAGACTGTTATTTGCAGTCAAGATATAGTGCATGCTTATCTACTATATTCAGTCTTATATTTTTAAGCCTTGGATTACCTTGGAGTAATCTTCCGTGAATGGCAAATAAACTTTTGAAAACTTTTAGTTAAGACAATAAACTTAATTTAAAGGACATGAAACAAACATGATTTTCTGCAGTCATTTTTTGGCAGGCTCTCATTACTGAGACCTACATCTAATCTAATTGGTATTTTGCTCTCTGTCTTATCAGGCTGTTGCCAAAATGGTACAAGAATGTTACAAGTATGTGGACGCTATGACTGATCTGACCATCAAGCTGAGACTCATCGACACACTTCGCACTGTGACTGCTGGCAAGGTCTGGAATATGTTGATGTTTGTTAAAACAGGGCTGTGAACTAGAGACAAAAGGAAATTTATGTAGATTTGAACTGCTGTCAAATTAAGTACTGCATGATACCCTGTGACAGATGGGGGAGGCTTGAAAGTATCAGGTTAACTATGAGGGAGGAGGCATTAAGAAATTTGTGTCTTATCAGCCGTGCAAACCTGCAGCTGTAGTTTACTTTTTTATCTGAGGCACTCTTTTTGTGTAATCACTGAAATCTCTCTCTTGTGTCCATATGCATTAAAGAAAATAAATGCATTGATTAAGATTTTGTGCAATTTGTGAGAGTTTACTATAAAAATTATCTTGCTCTGAGGAGTGGGTGTAAATGTGGTTAGGTATATTAAGGGAAGGTTGTGGTGAAGAAAATGTGACACTTCCACTCAAAACATAAGCCCCCTCCTCCTTGTTAATACACTGAGAATTTCTTCCTCACAGATCTATGTAGAGATTGAGCGTGCCAGGCTGACAAAGACTTTGGCCAGTATCAAGGAGCAGAGCGGAGAGGTCAAAGAGGCTGCCTCCATTCTCCAGGAACTGCAGGTAAGAGACTTATGGACTTATTTTCTTCCTTTTTAAGTTGAAGAAAAATCTGTAAAGTAGTAATGGGGACAAAAGAAGACAAATCTGTGTTTGAAGATTTTTTAAAAGAATTGGATTCAGGGGGAAATAGATTTAGCCATGTTGATATTTTTTGTCACCGCAATTATATATGGGAAAAATACAGAAACTAAACAAATGGAAAAGTTTCATGGCCGTTTGTATACAAAGTGCTTAGTATATATTTTTTTACGGCTCAGGTAGAGACATATGGCTCCATGGAGAAAAAGGAGAAGGTGGAGTTTATCTTGGAACAGATGAGGCTTTGCATTGCTGTCAAGGATTACATTCGTACCCAGATCATCAGCAAGAAGATAAACACCAAATTCTTCCAGGAAGAGGGCACTGAGGTAAGAAAGAGGCCAGGAATTGAGCATTATTAAAACACTGCACTGTTCCTTCGCACCCTCGCAATGACTTGACAACCGGTTAAAAAGCATTATGTTAATTGCCTGTGTGTTCACTTTTACAACGGCTTTGGTAGCAGTTTTTGTACTTGGTGAATCTGAGCTGAATAGTTTGGTGTAACTGAGCACTAACTCTTCCCTTTTGTCCCTTGGGACATTTTAGGAGTTGAAGCTGAAGTACTACAACCTGATGATTCAGGTGGACCTGCATGAGGGCTCCTACCTGTCTATCTGCAAACATTACCGGGCCATTTATGACACCCCCTGCATCTTGGAGGAAAGCAGCAAGTGGCAACAGGTACATGGACTTTCTCTGTGTGCAGAATAGAGTCAAATTAAATTATTATGGTACACTATTTTTCTGTTTGTTTTCAGGACCTTGGCTGTGGAGGAAACATTATGTTTGGAATTATAGTGGCTCACTTATAACAATGATAACAACCTTATATTTGTGCCAAAACCTTATTTTGCTCATTGGCTGTTGAGTGTTGCAATTAATACATTTGTCTTTCAGGCCCTGAAGAGTGTGGTTCTGTACGTGATTCTATCTCCATACGATAATGAGCAGTCAGACCTCGTGCACAGAATTAGTGCAGACAAGAAACTGGAAGAAATCCCCAAATACAAGTAAGACATACTTTCTGCCTCTTGGCCTTTTTGCTCCACTTTAAATTCAGTGAATAAGCCACAGGCATAATGAGATTTGGGCCTAATTTCATTAATAGAGAATATGCAATGACGTAATAAGACAAACATAAATCCTGAAAAAGTGAAGGCCATCTGAATTGACAATTAATTGTACATAGCGACATATCAGCCAGTCAGTGCTCTGAAGATTTTAAAGTGTGAGTAGCAAATGAATTGTGTATATGTTTGCCACTCAGGGGAAGTGACCATAGCAACTGTCACAAATGGTGATATCACGTGCATACCCTCCATAGCAAGTTGTGAACACCAGGGAATTTTCAGTACATCCTCCTCTATTCCCAGAGACCTCCTGAAGCAGTTTACCACTATGGAGCTGATGCGCTGGGCCTCCCTAGTGGATGATTATGGGAAGGAGTTGAGAGAGGGCTCACCCGACAGCCCTGCCACAGACGTCTTCTCTTATTCAGAGGAGGGGGAGAAAAGGTGGAAGGACCTGAAGAACAGAGTGGTGGAGCATGTAAGTCACACAGTCAAGAGTCTGGTCTTCTCACTTTAAGCTGAAAAATATAGAGGTCAAATTAATGAAAATAATAAGTTTTCTAAGGATGTCTAAACTTATCCAAACAATTCAGGTGAAAAATATTGGCTTTTCAAGCACTGACGTGTAGTGTCACAAGTTCAAAGCGCTATTTTAATACCTAAAAGACTGATTCTTATCCATTAATGTGGATGTGAATCAAATCGGATTAAAATGAGAAAGATTACAGAGATGGCAATAGAACTGCAATGCAATCAACATGGGAAAATTATGGAGAGTATATTGAAGCTCTGTAGATTCAGTGGTTAAACTGGTGGACTGCTATGTGTACTAAAGTACGCTAGAATTAGATTGACTGGTTATGGATGGTTGAATTGTGTGACCTGAAAGCTTCCCTGTTCCAACCGTAAATACTTTATGCAAATATTCTGTTGCAGATATGTATATTAATGAAATTCTCCCCTTTTCCCCCCAGAACATCAGAATTATGGCAAAATATTACACCAGAATTACAATGAAGAGAATGGCTGGACTCCTCGACCTCTCCATTGATGTAAGCAACAGTTTTACTAAGTAGCTCATGCAAACTGAAGCTCTTACTAACAGCACAGAAAAAAACACATTTTGCTGATGGATCAGTCAGTCTGTGTTTTTTTTCCAGCAATGTTGGCATTTTGAGTTCAAGATGTGTGTACTGAAGTGTACTGATTTGAGTAACTATGACAAATTACATGTTTTATGGTAGGTCATGGCTTGACTAAAATAGACTATGAAAATATTTATCAGATATTCTGAATTATGTGGTTGGCTATTGCACTCGCTACATGCATACATCACAAATGTACAGTCTGGAACAAATTCTGGAAGTATTTGGACAGTTACACATTTTTTTTCTCTAGGCTCTGAGCTTCAGCACGTTCAATTTGAAATAAAGTGCCAGGTCTCAGCTTTAATTTGAGTAGGTTTACATCAGAATAGAAAGAACTGTGACACATAATGCCCAAAATTTAGGGGCTCAAAAGATATTGGACAGACACACAAAGTCAAACAAAATCATCATATCTAAGTCCTGTGTCCCACAGACATCAGCAGACACTTTGTATCTTCCCTGGTGATGCTCTCCCAGAGCTTCACTGCAGCCTCCTTTAGCTCTTGCTTTTTGTGGGGTCTCTCTGCCTTTAGTCTGGTCTTAACCAAGTGGAATGCTGCTCAGTAGGACTGAGATCAGGTGATTGACTCTGCCAGTCGGATATTCCACCTCTTCACCCTGAAAATCTCTGGTTTCTTTGGCTGTATGTTTACAGAAAGCTCCTGTATAACTCTGCATTCTCCCTGTTGCCTCTGTTAGCCCTGACATCATTAATAAATGCCAGTGTGCCAGTTCCATTGGCAGCCATACATGCCAGAGCCATAACAGAACCACTGCTATGTTAGACAGATGAGTTGGTGGCCTTGGGTCATGAGCTGTTCCTTTTTTCTCCATAATTTTGACAGAGGTGGATTTTTGTTTCATCAGTCCATAGAACTTTGGACTGGAGGACTCTGTGTTTTTGTGAACTGCAGCCAGGGCTTTCTGTTTTTAGGGTTTACCAGGGATTTGCATCTTGTGGCGAATCGTCTAGGTTATGCTCAGGAAGTGTTCTCTCAAGCATTGACAAGGAAACATGTACTAATGTATGCCTACATCCTGGAGCACGTTCTTGACTTGTTGTGCAGTCATAAAGGGGTTTTTCTTCACCGTGCAAATGATTTTCTGCTCATCCACAAGACTTGTGATCCTCAGTCTACCAGCTCATTTGCCATTTTCTAATTTCCCTGTGAAACCCTGCTTTTTAGAATGCACCTGCTTATTTTGGCAAACCAACCACTTTTTAATATCTCTGGGATACATTTTTGTTTTTTTTTTTTTAGCCTCATTATTATCTTTTTCACTTGTGTGGTCACCTTTTCACTCCTCATATTGACCTCAAACAATCACCTCAATCTAAAGGGCAGCTCTCAAATCTCAATCTCAGACATTTAGTAGCCAAGTGTCCAATTACTTTTGAATCCCTAAAATTTGGGCACTTTGTGTTAGAAGGGCTAAATCGCTTATACACTTCTTTCTATGTTGTTGGAAACCTACTCACATTAAAGCTGAGACTTGGCACTTTAATGTACTATCCATTATTTTATTTTAAATTGAATGTGCTGAAGCTTAGAGCCTGAAGAACAAAAAAATCTGTGTAACTGTCCAAATACTTCCAGTCTTGAAATTATTAACTTAGTCGTAGTAGTTGAGGGTAACTAGGTACTACTAAAATTGAATTCGAAAAATCTATATTATAAAATAACTTGTATTACAGATTGTTTAGCTGTTTGGAATAGTGTAAAAGTATCTGTGGATGTTTTTAAATTTGAAAAATATCTTAATTCAGCCAGTATGACTTGCAGAGTTGCTTTTGCATAGTAAGAACTAATTTTCAGGATTTGGACCCACAGAAGAGAATTTTGAAAGACACTAACATGATGTCTGTCTGCTCAAATATTTTGTCAGGAATCCGAGGAGTTCCTCTCCAGCCTAGTTGTAAACAAGACCATCTATGCCAAGGTCGATCGGCTGGCTGGCATCATCAACTTTCAGAGGCCCAAAGACCCCAATGACCTGCTCAACGACTGGTCGCACAAACTCAACTCTCTCATGTCTCTGGTCAACAAGACCACACATCTCATTGCCAAGGAGGAGATGATCCACAACCTGCAGTGAAACAGGAATAGAGTGTGGGATTTTTTTTTTTTTTCTGGTCCATATTTGTTGTTTTTTAGTTCCGTCTGTGGGAATGTTTTTGAATATACAATATATTGGCGGACTGTGAATGCAGCATTATTCCAATGTCACATAATTGGAGAAAAATCTGCAGCACATACACAACACCCCAACTTTGTTCACTTTTTTTACTGTCCAGTAAACCATTGACAATAAACACATGAGCACCTCCCTTCTTTGCATCCTTCTGTCAGCGTTGGCAAAGACTTGATATATATAGCATTAAGCATTAGCATTTACTGCCGTATGAAAATTTGGCTGAAATCTCGCGTAAGTGTGTACTTAACAATGTAAACAATAAACTCCTCACATTTGGTTAACCATTGTATATAGACTTTATATTTAACCTAACTGGCATATGTTACAATATGAGTGTTAAGGTTCTTGTAAACATGACTGCAACACTTCATTCAGTATATTCTGTTTAAAAGTTTATCTTCTCTCTATAGTTTTTTGCAAAATTCGACAAGAAGTGAGAGTCGATGTAAATGGTGAATCAAATTTTGTCCAGTCCATGCAAGTTGTTTAATTAAATACAATTTAATTCATTGATAATAATCAAAATTCAGTCAACAAAGATAAATTACACTTCCTACTGTCCGTTGTTACCGATCATGACTGATGTTACATCTATCCTGTTGTGCTACCGTAGTAGTCTCAATGATGTAGAAAAGAAATTCATCTCTTTTAAGATTTTTTTTTTCTTTTTTTTGGTCAAGTCACTTCTATTCTGGTGACAGGATAATAGACAAACAACAGTATTGTTGAAAAGAGGAGACATGATCTGTCTGTCCCTAATATTTCTTCATTGAACTTTTCAGTTTTTACCTCCGTCTACCCCTGAGTCCAAGTTGCTGATCAGAGTTTCAACAAAGGTTAAAACGCAACAGAAACTAACCTCTACTGCATGGTTTACACTAACATAGTGAGACACTGCCCTTGTTTGCATCTGTAAAAAAAACAATCATACAATTTTAAATCGTACATAGTCTGGTAATTTTGATGTAACGATTTGTAGCTAATTCAGTTATAAGCCAGTTAATTGGGTGTGTCAACTATAGTTGGCTTATTTTTCTTACAGAGGCTAGTGGAATTACAGTGGGTACTCTGTAGGCCACTTTAACCACCATCTACAGACTGGTAACAAATTAAAGGAAAAATCTGAATAAACGAGTGAGAAAATGTAGATGTGTGAATATAAGTACTTTGGCATTTTAAGTTACTAGATCTCAACAAAGTTCAACACCTATGGAAGTGAGACAGCGCTCTCCACCACCTCCAATATCTTTTGGAAGAATGGCGTCCATCCCTCCAGTAGAGTTCCACAGACCTGTAAAATTTATATCAAGTAGCACTGAAGCTTATCTGACAGCTCGAGGTGGAAAAGGAGGTAATTCCTCGATTTGGATCAGGCGGGAAATTACATCACTAGGTGGACCTTTCAAACCATCACTTGCGTGAAAAGATGAGATGTCACGGGAAAAAGTAGCCTAGAAAATCTGGAAATATAAAACCTTATTTTCAAATGTAAATGCATTTTGAGCCCAAAGAGTGTCAAATACAGCATTGTCACCTGTTTTTCAAAGTAGGGTTAGACAATGATGATTAAAATATATCACATGATTTTTGATGATAGTGTTCCCTCTTTGGTTTCTCTTCAGATCTTAACAATGCACGTTGTTTATAGTTGCCACGGCACCCTTTTGGAAAGGGGAATTGTTGTATTGTCTATCCCATGCTTACAATTTAATTGCTAAGCAATAATAACAACTTATCTTTGCTTTCTTACTTTCTTTTACTGACTTTTGGCACTTAATGGCTGGT
Organism: Xiphias gladius; assembly: GCF_016859285.1. Taxonomy (NCBI): domain Eukaryota; kingdom Metazoa; phylum Chordata; class Actinopteri; order Istiophoriformes; family Xiphiidae; genus Xiphias; species Xiphias gladius. The sequence continues at coordinate 21,398,204 of NC_053414.1, read as the reverse complement.
GTAGTGGTCCGAGACACAATGTCCCCATTTTGAGCCTGGCCAGGAATCGTTGTTGTATGACACCTCCTTCTCTCCCCATATTTTCTTTCATTCTCTATAGTGATTTATTTAAAAAAAGGCAACATTGCTGTAAAAATCATCTTAAATGGTGTTTGGTGCTCAGTGACCTCCACATACTTTTAGCTAGAAATTTGATTAAAACTGCTTCTGACCATTTTTTTCAGGCTTCATAGCAGACATTTTGACTGTTCAAACACAGGTGTAATTAATACCCTAAACAATGCCTGTATTCCAATTAGGTGGCCAGTTCCGCCTTGTGCGTTTTCTGTTATGAAATGTGAAAAAGTCTGCTGTGAAAAAGGTCTGTAATGCATCTTACTTAGGAAAAGCTTAGGCAGGTGATGTAAAACACATTGCTAGCTCTTCTCAGCGTTAACAGACTGTGACAAACCCATTTCAGCTGCCCTAACTTGCTGTTACCACTCTTCATACACAATTAATATGCTCAGCTACACCCACTTTCATTCACCGTATAAATGTCAGCCATCATTACTATTATTAAATGCAGCTGTGCTTTTTTTTTCTGCCATGACATGTCAAAATGTCTGCCATGAAATAGGTATAGTCCTCACACAGTTTAACCCTGCATACAGATACCTTACACACTACTGTAACATACATCCTTATTCGGTTATATTTGTTTCATGACATCTATCTCTTGGCCACACATTTGTTTCATCCTTACTGAATTTTTTCTTACTATTTTAGTTAGTTATTTTGGCAATATTTTGTTACTTTTTAAATTTCTTCAAATCATTCTTAATTTTGTCAGTTCACACACTACCAATCAGCTAATATGCTGTTAAGCTTTTTCGCTTTTCCTTTTTTGCTGTGAAAATGCATGGAACTTTTTCAATGATGTCCGCCTCAGCACTTGACTGGCCCGACCTCAAACTCTCCAGCTGTGCTAAGGGTGAAGCTTATACTACTGATGGCATCCCCATATAGAGTTTATTAAGTTTGATAAGGGTTCGATGCATGAGAATCCCCCGATAGTATCATATAGTCAAGAGTATCATTGCCTTTGGTTTTTCAACAAGGTTTGGCTGGTTTATTTTAGTTCTCGTGCCAATAAGCCAAAGTAGCTATGGGGCAATGGTGTGTTCAGTGGAAAATGTCACAATTTAGTTTTTTTAATGGCCATTATACAAATAAACGAGTTAGTAAGTGGTAAATTAAGTTATTTTTATCGTCCCATAATGAGAGAATATGGGCAATTCCAAAATGTCACATTTAAGACGAGCGCTTTTTGATAAGGAAAATCCCTGCCCCACATACACACACGCGCACGCACACACACACACAGGTCCTCTCAACCTTCAGATCAGTACATCCCACTATGCTTTGCGATGGGCTGACAAGTGGATCCAAGATGGCGTAGAAAGTAAAGCTAGGTAAGTGTTGACTTCCCATTTTCAGCCCTTTCAGTTGTCTTTTTCATCGCAAGGCCACTGACATGAATACCCTTCATAAATCATTGGGATAATGGCGAATGCTTTGAGTTCATGCATGGATAACAACACGATGTCATATCCATTATATGCGCCCAAACACCGTGGCAAAATTACAGGCCCGAACCCGTTTTGTTTCGGCGAACCTAGCTAGCTAGCTTGCTAACATTAACAAACCAGCCAGCTATTCTTGTTGTGAGCTTGCCAGTTTGGTGCCAAGAAAGGCCGTGTTTTGGCTAGCAAGCTAACTGTTAGCTACGCATACCCTGATTAGTGTGGCAACACTGTTTACCCTGTGCAAACGCGAACGGTAAGTTAACCTACATTGTGAGGCATTTTTCAGGGCTTTGTAACGCTGCCGTCATCGCTCTGACTTGCAACAGTCATGACAAGTTTACCAGACAAACAACAGCTATAACTACCTGCACTAAGACGAAACAAGTCATCCTCAACGTTTGTGTTTACTAGTGTATGCTCTCTTGATTTCTACTAATTGGGCACAGAGAGAATCGTAAGTTTTGTTTTTTTTTCTTTTTTTCTTTTTTTTCTTAGCCGTGTTTTCTACACATTGCTGCCAACGATACTGCCGAGCCAAATAACGTTATGTCAGGATGAAAGCCGTCGATGTTCCTTTACAGTTATCCCCAGCTATAAAATCAGCTTTTTCCTCCGCTGTAGTAGGACCCGACGACTGGACCAAAAAACAGGGCAGGTCCAACCACTGTATCCCGCCAAACTATTTGTTGTTGTCCCCATAAAGTGGCTGGCTTGCCAGCACTAACATTAGCTAGCAGCTATTGCTGCAGTTACAAATAGGAGTGTGAAACGCTGCATAGGCTTTGAAGTTAACTCTCTTAATTGAAGTAAATACGGCCTAAAGATCACTTCTGTGTTTGGTTTCATCTATGACCCTATTTTCCATTTTCCAGCAAGCTAACCAACTCGTAACCCTCACTTTTGATCGCCACATATACCGTAAAACATTTGCTAACTAGATTGTGATGATTTTGTATCGTCCCTCGATTTTGTAAAGTACAAACTACAGAGTATGTCTTAGTTTTCACTATGACAATAGTGGCATGAGATCACTGCTTCTCTATGTGATGCATATGTTTCATCTGTCCTTTTGACACCAGACAATTGCGGTCTAGATACACTTACCTGCATGCATCTGAACTTGTCTTGTAGGGACAGGGGCTTGACCATTGTTTATTGTTTAAGATGCGCCCAATGTGTTATTACAGTATTATGGGTGCTGCAACATTATTTGTCCTATCTGGCTAGTTACCAGTGCATAGTATAAAAAATATTTTTATAATTTATATTTTGGGGGTTACTGTATATGAAATCCCAAAGTGCTAACCGCTTAGATCCTGCACCATTTTCAATGTGTTCAAACTCATGTAGTTTCCGTCTGAAGAGATGGAGGCTGGTGTGCTGTATTCAGCAACAATGGATATGAGGAAAAAAATATTGAATTGTATTACATGTATGTTAATTCTGGGTGGAGTCAAAGCAGTTAAAACGTATGATAGATGCTATACATCAACGCCAACTTCAGACTGAGTCTGTGTCATTTGTGCAACCAATGTGTACTGTACATCAGCTGAAGAAGTTGTCTATGTTATGGTCCGAAGAGACAAAAACAGACGGACTCAGGGGCAATTCCAGTTGGGCCAGAGCAGCTTTTACAAGCTTAGTTGCCTGTTGCTGGGTACTCAACTAGCTGAAACACTTGCAAGGGTAAAGTGCTTTTTATTACAAAATTAAGTCAAAATGGGAGATGATGTTGGTTTTTTTCCCCCCCTTTCTTGCATAGAAATAATATGACCAATTAATATTCTTTCACGAAAAGCCTGTTTTCCTCCAAAATGGGAAATCTGTTGTTTAGTGTTTTCATCATACTGTTAGTGCAGCTTTAACAAACAGTAGTTGGCTTCTGTCTCACTTTCAAGGACTAACTGTCACAAATATACCCAAAATTACGGGGTCATAGTTGGACTGTTTCCTTTTGAGCTAGTCATAATGAAAAGCTGGATTCCAGGCTGTGGTAAATACTAGACTGGAAATTCAGCATCAGCTAATTGTTGTGGAATTTTAATCAGCAACCTAAATTTTGTTTTGCCAGCCATCTTTATACATAATAACTATAATGGGTCTTTTGGAGCAGCGTTTCTGTGATAAAAGCTCTTTCTCTGCCACCTGAGATGAGCTGCAATGCCACTGGTGAAACCACTGAGGTGGAAATAGAACCAAAAGTTACTAGGCTATTGGCCAAGGTTGCACATTTGTGGCCCTGGTGTTCCCCAGCAGGTTTTAGAGTACTTTCCCTATCCTGAGCTGTTCTGGTTGGTGTGAGGGAGGGCACGCTGCTTCTTGTAATCCAAGACTGAGGTTTAGATTCTCATGCAGTAGCCATGCTGCTTTTTTGTTGTTCAGCAGGGCATGAATGAAACGTCGCTGGGGCCGTAGAGACTAGGGTGGAACTTATACAGTAAACGCAATCTTGCATCAACTGTAGGTTAACACATTTTCAAGCTCGGTATTTAGGAAAAGGAAAAGCACCCCCCTATCAGACCAAAGCAGTGACCTGGGATAAACCTGCTTTTTGGTTAGAAAATATTTCATTATCCTGCTTCTAACTAGAGTTTAACATGAGTCAGACACTGCTTGGCTTTGGGATGTAATGGTGAACCCTGTTTGTTGCAGTAAATGTTGAACTACAAATCATAAAGTGCAATGCCTAGAAGGCTAGATTTCTCTTCTCACATATTGAAGGCTACTCCAGGACTTGACCAGATGAAGATGTTACTTAACACTTTAGGGCATACTTTGCTTTTTGTTACATATGATTTGATTACTGTTAATTAGAATCTTAAATATAAACTTTAAAAAAAAAAATGGTGTCCTTTCATGGCTTTTGAAGTAATTGTGGTTATTGGCTCCTAATTCCCAGACATATTGCTTTTCCTAATTTTTCTTAGAGTTGATTTTAAGTATAATTTAAATATGTTGGCTTTAAAGATCCAGATACAATCACATGGTTTTCTAAGAATTAAATTTAGTCCCTTGTACAAGTTCTACCCTGATATGCAGAAAGGTAGCAAGATGTTGTATCCTCCTAAAACCACACACAGCCTAATCCTCTACACAGAACCAAAGACTGTTCCTTCTTACACTTGAATTGGACGTGTGCTTAGATGTAAATTAATGAGATATATACATTCCTTTAAATCCCAGAATGGTGGGGCTGACACACACACACACACACACACACACACACACACACACACACACACACACACACACACACACACCTATAATTAAAAGAAGTGGACAGCAGGTGCAGTCCAGAGTTCAGAGGATGCTGCTAGTCCAACATGACCTCTTGTTGGTTCTGCAAATATTGATCATAAGAAAATATTGTGATTGACAGCCATCTCAGTAGAGAATGATATGAATCTGATATCTTTTGCAAGCCTTTACAAGTCCTGCCTTTGCTGTTTTTTACAGTAGTTGAATGAAGATACAGTATACGTACATGACCCACTGAGCTATCCACATTTATACTTTAGCATGCATTGTGTCAGGTGAAAAAAATAATTAAACTAGAATGGCACTAAGTAGAGTGCATATCTCTGCCAATGCCAATGTCAAAAAACATGCACTACAATTCAGAGGAAAAAAAAATCAAATTCATAGTAAATGATTCGGTCTGCCCCAAAATTTAACGGGTTCTTCCTTGCCCCATGCCACAAATGCCCCCCAAATTCAGTGCAGATTGGTTCAGTACTTTTTGCGTAATCCCACTGACAAACAAACCACCAAACAGACACGGTTGAACACCTCACCTCCTTGGTGGCGGTAATAGAATCTCTTATTCATCAGGTGGCACACAATGTTTTCAGTGGTTTGCCTAAAAAAAATACGTGCCTAAATATACCAGTCTCATCAGTGCATGTGAAGTTGATACATTATCTAAACTATGGAGGCAGTTATAGTGCTTAAAGCAGATGCTTTGAATTATATTCCAAAGTTGATCTTCAGTAAATTGGCATGTATTTCCTCTGGCACATAGTTAAAGTTGACATAGTTCATTACTCTGTGGCTATGAAGTTTCACAAAACACTGTATAGTCTCACTAAAGTAGAGTTGGGCCGATGGACGATGCCATTGTCCGTCGCCAATGGCTGACAGTCATCACAATGTTTAGCCCCCCCAAAAACCATTATTCTTCATTGTCAAGGTATTGCAAGTTCACATTTAACAGCAGAAAACGTCAAACGCCAGTGCTGTTCTTGAACACAACCCGCCAATTCCTTCCAGCAATTCAGTGCCAGTTATGTAGTGAAAAAAGCGGTCAGGGATAAGTTCCTTCAATTGCTTTTAAACACAACTCAGAACATGTTTGTTAGGTGTCTGCACTGTCTACCAAGGAGTTAACCAAGATAAAACAAATTCTTTAAGGAGTAAGGAAGAAAGTATCGAATATTGCTAAATGTCTGATTATGCTGTGGATAATTCTTTTTTAAATTTTATTTCAGATTATCTGCTTTTTATCTCTATTTATTTCTATACATTGTTTTGGGCTTTCAGTCTAAGACCACACCCCCTTGATTATAAAAGCACCCCACCCCCCCACCCAAATGATGTCATCGTACAGCGCAGTGTTTCACTGTACACATTGTGATATGCCAGCTTGGTGGACATGGCCCAACCCTACATAAAAAGCCTTATATTCTGTATTATCATTTACGATCATGCCGTTAGTCTAAGCAGTCAGATGACGGCAGACAGTTGACTCCACTGTTGTTGTTGTTTAGAGTTTGAGATAAAAAAAGGGTCTCACATAATGCTTTAGGCTTCTCATATGACTGCTGCTTTTCCAGCTATTTGCAGATGTATATTAATGTACACTGTGTGAGCAGAGGCACAGAATATAAGGTATGTAGCAGCCACTGTTAAGAGCCTCATCCACTGATAATGCTGATTTGTGACACCGATCAACCACATGACGACATGAATCTTGGTGAGCAGACATCCACATTGTATGCTACAACCCATAAATACATTGCATGGCTGTTCTCTGGCTCTGGCTGTTCGCCAGAGCTCAAGGTAAAGTCTTCAAATTTCTTGTTTTGTCCCACTGAGTCTAAAGCCGAGATGTTTAATTTACAATGATATATAAGACAAAGAAGAGATGCAAATGTTCACATTTGAGATACTGGAACAGTGAAATGTTCTTATCCTCAAGTTTTTTTGTTGGTTTTAGTTAGTTAAGTGCTTGGTTTTAGATACAAAAATTATAATAGAAAAATATTAAACTGTTTTTAGCATATTATACTTATTCACGTTGAAATTTTGACATGTTCAAATACAGTAATGGTGTCCAAAGGTACATGGAAAACAAATTTACATCAGATTATGTATTCTTTGAAATAGTCACATGTAATAACAATTAAGTGGCTACCCATGAGTCCAGTAAGGAGGAAAATCCCTTGTCAAATTAAGATTTAAGTTAGCAGCCGTTCATCTTGACAGTCATTGTTCTTGTGGCAGATTCTGATCATCTTATTCCAATCTGACTTTGTTCCGACTAACTCATGTAGTGAGTTACATTTTAATGTCTTAGAATGCCATTTACAACAAGGAGACTAGTGGCATTTTTGATGGCAATTAGGTATTTCTATGTCGTTAAATTTTTAAGACTTACCAAAATCTTTCAGGCAGTCATACTCTATTTAACACGACAGATTGAATTTTGACTTGCATTGCATGTGGAGTCTAAGTATTATCTTGCTCTTCCACGGGTCGAAAGACGTGTTACTTAGCTCCAGGGACATGATTCATTCTGTATCATTTACTTTTATCAACCTTTATTTTTTTAGTATTTCGTTGAGTCGATAAGTGGACTTTAGTTGTCAACTACACAACTTTGTGATTTTTTTAAAATTGGGAAAGGAAGTGTCAACAAATGACCCACTCCTTCAAAGATAGAAACAGAGTGGATCCCTCTAAATTTCTCTGATCGCTACTTCTCTCAGTGTTTCAGGCTCCCTCTTCGCTGGGGCTAAATTATCAGTTTTACAAGTTTATTCCCTGTAAATTCCTTGAAGCATTTGTGGACTGAATGTTCTTTTGTTAGGAGGTCTGAAAAACAGTCAAACTTAATATATTAAGTATCTACATATCTTCTTACAGTCATTAAAGGTCTTAAAAATTATACAGTGTGTTTTAACAATTAAGTTTCAGTAAGATGCAAAAATTATGGAAGAAAATTGGTCATTATATGTCAAGGCCAAGTTGGAAAGTGAAGCAAACAAATGTGTTTCACCAGTATAAGTATGTGTGTGGGGGGGTACTGTTGGTTTTATTTTCTGAGATTGTGTAACCTGATGAGCATTTACAAATAGACAGTGTGATGGTCAGTAAGTATTACTATTTGCATGTTTACTCTTAGACTACAACCTAACATATAGTGAGTGGGCATGCCTGAGGTAACAAAAAACAAACTGTAATGATACACACTGCCATGGACAGAGGAGGGGGTTTTGTGAAAAGGAGTTAAAAAAAATAAATTTCGGAATAATACATCACTGTTAAAAACTTTTTTTTCTGTCCCTGAGTTGACAGCTGCATTATTTACAGCTTTACAGTTCTTGTGGAAAGAAGAATATTGGCTAGTGTTGCGTTTTCTGTATTGCACAGTCCTAGAGTGTCCTAGAATTTTGTGAACGATCCATGGTAAGAGGCGTGTCAGTCTTAAACTGTTGCAGGGACTTTGGAAAATTTTTAGTTTTTAACCAGTGGCAGCATTTAAGAGGCAAAGAGCACTTGCAAAATGTTGCTGAAATGGAGGTAAAAAGACAGGTTTTTCAACACAAAGCAGCTCTTATGTTAGAGTTCATATGTTTAAACTGCTGGCTGCTTTTTTTTTTTTGTGCGACCACTTTCTTGCAACACTGCTTGTAAGACAAAAGTGTTGGGTAAGTGTAGGATTTGATATTTACATTTAATAAGCTAAATCCCATGTCATTAAGATGCTAATTTATTTTTTCAGAACATTCTTAGTATGTACAATTCACAGACTTCACAGTTCAATTTTACACGTTATGTTGGTGTTGCATTTAATATATTTTTAATAAAGCCAAATTAAAACATGTATAAGTGTGGATGTACATTTCAGTTTTCAGTCAACAGTACAAGAGTCATTGTTAAAAAATGCTAACATGGAAAAGAGACAGGTGACAAATTAAAGGAAAAACCTGCAAAATTAGTGAATGGTTTGAGTATGAAAGTGATGTGAATCATATGCTATGGCCTTCGCCATAGCATAGGATCTCACCTATAGGATTTGGACCGATGTGTTACATAGTGCTCTCTGTCACCATCATCCAAACACCAAATGAGGGAATATCTTTTGGAAGAATGGTGTTCATCCCTCCAGTAGAGATACAGAGACTTGGAGAATCAATGCCAAAGAGAAGTGAAGCTGTTCTGGTCGCACATGGTGGCCTATAACCTTATCTAGATACGGGGGTTTGGTTTTTGTTTTAATTTTCCATCCGTCTGTATAGCTTCCATTTAAAGTGTTTCTAATCCAGTGCTATACTGCACCTTTGTAGACATGACAAGCAACCCCTTCCTTTACCCAGTAATTTTGTTATAGCCAAAATTTGTCACTTTAACTGAGGTTACAGTGGTCAATAGATAAAAGTAATGAAAGATGTTCATACTGTCTTTCCTCTTGTGTTTTTCTGCTTCCAGACGTTTTGTCCCTGAGTCATGGCGGACAGGAGAGCGGAGAAGTCATGTGAAGAAGCCAGCAGATCGTTAGTCAGGCGGGAGTACGAGGCGGCAGTCAGCCACAGCACGGACGCCCTGGTGGTCCTTGCCCCATCCTCCGGTGCCCCTGTCCCGCCGAGCCCTCCATCCCTTGTTGCCACCGGACCCCTTCGCAGCCGTGCCCTGCTCTACCGAATTGCTGCCTTCCTGCAGCTGGTGAGGACAGTTGTGGTAGCAAGCATGAGTTAACTAAGTTGACAGTGTAGCCTAGAACTGGGGCTCTATTGTAATATTAGCTGCTTGTCAAGATGAATCAGCGTGCTACAGTATTTTATGTGCAAATATATTTTTCGAGAGAAATTCCTGCTGAGTTTTGTGAAGACAGTTAACAATGACCCCAGAGAACTGCCAACTCATCCTGATTTTCTTACAAGTGACAAAGACAGAATAGAGAGAAAATGTCATTAGGGCACAAATTATTATTATTTTTTTTTTAAATCTCTCTCAATACCTAATACCTAATGCTGTGAAGCCACAATTCCAGTGCAAACTGTTTCTCACTATCGTGCAGGTCATGTGAAGTTGCCCGAAGTACCATACCCTATACCACCAATGCTGATCATCAGTGGATAACAAAGCTGGAACATGGGCATAATGTGTCCTAAGTTGCTTTCTTGCAGTCATACCCATTGGCCCTTTAATTCGTATGAGTGCGAGCTTACTTTGATTACAGTCTGTTACATTCTTTCATATGTTACAAGTAACCTGTGAAATATACAGGTAGACCTTTTTACAGGGTTGTTGACCGTGCAACTCTAACCTGAACGTAATCAGTGTTAAGAGTAAGGGTCAGATTCAGCTACACTTGTGAAAAAGTTTGGCAGTAAAAACATTTTGCTTTGTTTTTGAAATGTCAGTCAGTCTGTCTTGCTGCAAATAGAGATCAAACACCCTGATTTTAAGGTGACGTCAAATTGAATATTGTGCTTGTAGCTCCATATGAATTACCTTAGAATACTGTATTATTCCATATTTGTGTGAGAGGAATGCTATTCTTTGTTCCTCTGTACAACACATACTTTTCCGTCCTCCCCTCTTGCTTTGTAGCTACCATTTGTTTTCCATTTTCCATTTTACAAGGCAGTCACAGTTAGGCCAGTGTGCAGAATACATGTAGGATTATTCTTTTGGTGGGAGGAGTGGAGAGCTTCATTATTTAATTTTGAGGGAGAACTCTGCACTGTCATATAGCCATCATCAAAGAGAGGACTGTTTTCTCCTTTCCCTAAATAAATAATGCATTGCACTGTAATGACATAAACTGATCATTGTGCATTAAATCCACTGTTAATCACTGGCTAAATTTACCATGAAGAGAAGGTTGGAGAACAATAAACCCTACTTTTTTACCTCCATGGTATTGTTGTGTTATCTTCCCAAGCACAAAAATTACACCAGTTACTTAAACCATAAGATTACGGAAACTACTTAAGTCCTATAATGATAGTACAAGGGACTCTGCTGTGAGGCAAAGATAGCCATTCTTGGAGCTTATGTGAAGCTTTGACCCTTGAACACAAAGTGTTCTCATTTGTTATGGCTACCATGTTTCCACTTTTTTTTCTCCTTTTGCCAACAGAAAAACTATGATGAAGCAGATGAAGACTGCAAACATGGTGAGTAGCAATTCAGTGTATTGTCAATCGGTTTTTTTTTTCTAGTTGTAGACAAAGTGTAGAAAGGGAGGGAGGCATTCAGTTTTAACATGCCTTGGTCTCTGTGTAGTAGAAGAAATCTTACAATTGGGCCCATTTACTCAGCAGAATTCCAGCTGTTTGCTTCGCGTCTATTGGGTTAATGTCATTGCTTCAAGTCATAGTTGAAAGACGGAGGCTAAGAAAACAAATGTTTGGGTTTGTAATTTGCCTCAGTTTTTGTTCAAAAGACAGATAATGTCTGGGGTCAAAGATTATGCCCCAATGAAGGTAAGTGTTAGCCACACTGTGGGATACCTGATGTAGCACGGCCCTGTGCTAGCCTGCTTAGTAAAATGGGATGTGCTACACTATACTGACTTTCAGCTTGAATAAAATATACAAAACCTGAGAAAAGCAAAATATCACATTTTCATTAAAAAATTTTAAACTGCAGGCAATCTCTTTCCTTCTTTTTCTTTAGAACAGACTTGGAAACAACTTGTTACATGTATTGAAAGAAACCTAATGGAATGAACTGAATAAATTCTGTCCTTAACTGTTCCCTCTGTATTCTTTTTCCTGTCCCAGTCCTGGTAGAAGAGATTGCCAGGGGAGACGGTTCGATACAGGCCAGCTTGCGCTCCATGCTGTTGGATGGCAGCCTGCAGGAGGTGGCCAGCATCCTCTCAAAAGCCTTGTATGGGGAGCCAATGGTATGATTAATGAACAGTTTATACAATATATGTATCCTAACAGTCAGTCTACACATGAACTGCAGTTAGAGTGTCATGGCACAGAGCATATAAAGCTTGAATATTGTAACTGTTGAGGTCAGGTTTTTTTCCTTCCCTAAAGTGATCTTAGATGCTCCAGCTATATCAAATACAGTTTGCTAAATGGTTGAATTAGTCATGTTGCTGTATTGCTGTGTCATTTGCAATAGGTGTGTATACCTGGCATTAAAATGTGTTTGCAAAGTTATAGTGTTTTTATTAAATAAGCCACACAGAGAAAAAAGGCATGGCCTACCAAAAACTGTTTTCAGACTCATCCAAATAGTTTATGTGCCACATTTGGTGAACAGTGGATAAAATTGAGTATTGATAAAACATTCCAACCTAATTTTGGAGCTATGTTCTACAAAGGCCACTTCTGAATTTAAATGTGGCCACATAACCATAGAGAACTTTAAGGTTTTTTAAATTTATTTAATTATGTGGTCCGCAATCAAAAAAAAAAAGGAAATTTGTTCATATCTATAAATATACAAACTCCTATACAAAGATTTCTGCAGTCTGAAAAAGGTGTAGGCTGAAGATACAGCATATGATGCCTACCCTTTTGAAAATACATCATGTCCAACCATTAAAGATAACATCAAACAACAATTAAAACAAAACATGAAAAAATAAAAATACACAAAAAAATTCACGATGAATATCTAAATAAATTTCTAAGATGTAATGCTCTGCCTATATCGGTGTCACTTTATTGCTGTTACCATTCACAGAATGTCACTTTTTACATGTTCTTCCTTTATCCATTTTTACTTCTTTCTGATTTCTCCCTCCCTTTGCCTAGCCTAACCACTGTCTTCATACATCAACACGCTTTTTGCTGCCAGGTGCCTCCTCCAGCTCCCCTCTTCTCCTGTTTGCAACTATTGCAACACACACACACACACACACACACACACACACACACACACACACACACACACACACACACACACACACACACACACACAAAAGTACATATTCAGAGGTTGAGCTTGGCCCCAAGGTCATGCAACATTTTACGCAAGTGAGGACAATCCTGTTTACTGGGCTGGTCTCTCTCCCCTTCTCTCTGTCTCTTTTAGAGACTCACACAAACAAACATTATTTGGACACAGCTTGGGCTGATTATCTTTCCATCTCTGACAGGGCCCCTCCTTTTTTTACTCCTACTTTTTCACACATCATTTTAGTCCCCCCTTTCTTTGTTTTCCATGAACTCCTCCTCATCCTCCCTTTCCTTGTATTTTAGTGTTGACCCAAGTTATACTTTGATGGACTATAATTTTGTAGTTTCTCAATGTTTTCACTCTAAAAGTTGATAAAAGTGTTCGGCAAAACCATTGACTCTTCTCAGGCACACAAGACAAATACTTGAGAATCAGAATGGAAATAGCAGAGGAGGCAGAAAAACTCTTGTTTCTTCTCTCATTTATTTGCCACTTGATCTTGGGTCCATGTGATGCTGGCACTCCAGACACAATGTAGTTTAGTTGTGCTGTGGAGTGTCATTCAGGTGTGTTCTCATTTGATAAACTGCTATTTGGATGTACCCAACTGCTAACTATTTTTCTAAGATTTCATTCAGTCAATGAGTGACACTTCCTTTAAATAATTTGAGCTAGTCCTAAACATGCTTCACAGCAACCTCTACATTGATTTAAAAACTAGTACTAGTGAAGCTCTGCTGGGATCTGTGCTGTAAGAAGTAGGGTCGATAATTAATTAACAATAAAAACCCTGTTGGCTTGTTGTTGCTTAAAAAGTACCCCGCCCCCCCCAAAAAATCCGAAATTGGATACCCAATCAGCTTGGATTGAAAAAGGTTTATTGATATGTGCACACTATTTGAGTATTTTACCAAAGTGTCATCCAGATCTGCCCTTTGGAAGGTCAGATGACAATTTAATAATTTCATATATTGTGGCCTTTTGTGAATTAAATCCTTTATCTTTAAAGGAAAAATATATCCATATAAATTTTGAATCTTAAAATGCATCTAAAAAAGAAAATACCTTACCAGTCACCACTGAGACCCTGAAGACTCACCATATTTCACCTGATTCATTTCTGGTAAAAGTAGTAGAGTTACTGGCAGGAAATCCACCCACAGAAGTGACAAATTTAAAGAGGAACATATAAACTGCAACCATTCCATCAAGATAATGCATGACCTAAGGTTGGAAGTGTTTGTCACTTGTGTCCCATTGGTATTCTTTGATGCATAGCAGTTACACACTGTATCTTTTTCGAGATGCAAATATTCATACTTGTGTAGTGTGGCTTTTTAATACAGGATAGATTTAAATCTTGCCTATAGATTTCTGGAAATTACATGATAAATATGATTACTCCAAGCAAAATCTGGCAGTTTATTACAAAGCGGTGATTGTTATAGTTATCATAAAAATTGAATGAATTCTCTAATTGAAGTTTTTTGTTGTAATGAAGGTCATTTTTATCCTTCTTTCACAGAATGGCATTGTTGCAAAAGACCTGACCAGATTAAAAATGCTACTCTCAGAAATAGAGGTGAGTGTCTGTGGTTGCTGGGCTGTACACCTTACTGTTGTTTCCTGTCCTAGTTTTTTCATGTCTTTTGGTGGTGTTTTTGATGGTTTAATGTTTGCAGGCGAGAGTCATAAAGATGACTAATGGCCTGATTCCAACAGTAACTTAATTATTTTTTGCTGCCCTGCCTAGCTTGTAGCTGTTGTGGATTTATTACTCGTTTGCATGTAATAAGTCCAGTGGTCCACCTGCTTGTGTGTGGCTAAGTTAGAAGTTGACACAACAGTAATAATCTTTCTGCACCGATCCCATCTCTGTCTCTGTCAGGCTATAAATAGGGGCATGGCACCAGAATACACGGATGACCAGGAGGAAGGTGAGCAAATCTGTAGCATGAGTTGATTTCAATACTTCCCTTAGCTTGAAAAAAAGGAATGACAGTGTACTTAGTACTAACAAAATCACGTGTATTTAAGTAAGGTGGATAATATTTATGTTTAGAAAGACTGTACTCAGCTAGTTTGCAGCTTTTTCCACATTCTAAACAGGTTAACAGCTGGCTGAAGCCCATCTGATGATGTTCTTAGAGGCTTTTTCTCAGTGTCGTATCTATCACTTGGCTGTGTGTATTGACAGAGGTTCAAGATGGCTGGCAGTTCCGGCCTCCTCCCCGAGGAGTCACCAGCAGTGAGGAGTACACCCTCTGTAAAAGGTAATGCAAACTGTCTGGTATTATGCACACAGGTGTGAGTTATAATTTACTTATTTCTCATTGTAAAGTTACTAATATAGCTGCCAGGAAGTAATCATGTATTCGGATACACTGAATGCAGTAAAGTACGGTTCACAGTAGTTAACTGCCAAACTTAGAATTTAAGTTTGATCTCTCTTCATACTGAAAAAATCCTTTGACAAGCGCTACTATACATCCTGGATATTTATGTAGATGGATAACAACATATCAGTCAAACCTTAGACCTAGTTACTTTGAGTTCAAGTTTTCCTTCTTAGCAGCAGAGTTGACTACTATTGGGGTTACTATTGTATGAAACAAAGAAGTGCAGCAGATTCTCATTGGGAAGCTGCAACTAGCAAATGTTTGTTTTATCTTAATTAATTCATGACGCTAAACAGTTATTTGAAATTGGCGCTGATTGTTTTTAGTTGAATAATTGATTAATCAACTACTTGCTTTAGCACCATTTCAGCACACTGTTTGCCTTTGCTGTAGGTACTTGGAGCAGGGTCTGTGTCGGTACGGGGCCCAGTGTACATCAGCCCACTCGCAGGAGGAGCTGATGGAGTGGCAGAAACGCTATGCGTCACGCCTCATCCGCCTCAAACAGCAGCAGGAAAGCAAACACTTCACCGAAAACTACATGGAGACCCTGATAGAGAAGTGGATGAACTCCCTCTCCCCAGAGAAAGTGGTGAGTGGCTTTGTGGTGCATGCAAGCTCAAAAGTGGGTCTGCAAAACAGCAAAACAGTGAAGGTTAGGATTCATTTCCTAGTAGGGCCACCCAAACAAAAATGTGTGTATGGTATTCCGTCGTGCTTTTATTAAAAGTCTCTCCAGACTTTCAGAACCCCCTCACCTTGTAAATGTAGCAGTCACAGTGCCAACACCCTATTACAATCCAGTGAGTAGCTTTTGTAAACACACTTGCATAAAAACCTTGACTACCATAGCTAAGTCGTAGTTTTTAACTTCCTAGTTCCGTTATGCCCTTCTCCACGTATAACTTAAAATAGTTAAGCACCAGACCATGTCCCTGTCAGGGAAGTCTCAAAATGTTTATGAGATTGAGTCATCTTTTTAATTACTGCAGCTTTGTTGACCACACAAACAGACAATAATAACTGGAAAGAATCATATATATTCATCAGAGTGACATGGGGGAGACTAAGGGGGGTGACACTGGGGGAGATAAGCCTTTGTTAACACTATTAACCTCTATCTGGCTCTTGACCATTGAGTGGCATGCTTGATACATGATGTTACCAAGGGTTGCAATCATGTGTATTTTATGCAGCAGTGAATTTAACTTTCACCAGTTTGTGACAGACTACTTTTGCTAAATGTGTGTTTTGTTTTTGTTTTTTTCCTCTTTCCTAGCTAAGTGACAGTTTAGAAGGAGTGAATGTAGAAACCAGCTCCAGCCTCTCTGTTACCGTCACCACCAAAAAATCTTCCCACTCCTGGACCTTCTCCTTGTTGTGCAAGGTAGGATGAAGTGTGTTAAAATGTCTAACCTGATCATGTCCCAGTATGATACAGAGTAATGAGGCCATATTATCTCTACAAACCTGCCAGTTTTAGTTGGATCATAAAACTAAACATCTTTTGGTTATGTGAACGTCCTGATGATCTCACTTTCCCTCTCTTTTACTAGCCGGCTAGAAAGCTGTACCGCATCGCCCTGCTCTATGATGCCCACCGACCACATTTCTTCATCACAGGTGTGTCAGCGGGGGACCGGCTCCAAGCCGTCCAGAAAGGCTGCCAAGAGTGGACTCCAGGAGAGGAAACAGCATGTATGTCATATATCCATATTTCCTGACCAGGGATGAGATTTCGGGGGGGGGGGTCACTTTTTTCTCTCTTACATTTTGATCATTGCCCTATATTTTTTTTAAAGATGTGTTTTTCTTCCCTCCATTTCTGTCATCACACATAATTAAACTACTGCTGAGCGGTGTGGGTGTTTTTTAAAGTTCAAATTATTTGAACTTTAAAACTGACTATAGCTTGACTTTTGACCTTTCAAAACTGACTAAGGGAAATTAAATATAGAGAATCTGTGTCTGAGTTTCAAGATGTGTAATATAAGTCTCCAGAGATTAATTACTGTATATAATAATGTATTGGTGTTTGTTCTCCAGACCTAGTTTTGTCTTGGCATTGACACTGCATCCAAACCAAGCGCAATTGCAGCTCAGCTGGCTTATTGTGTAGGAAACCTAGCAAGTTGACAAAGAGCACATGATGTGTACTTACATGGACTGTTCATAGAATTTTTAGGACTGGATAACCCCAATTAGGTTTTCCAATTCTATTTTGAGCTCGTACCTTTGTGCTGGACCGATTCTCTTTACCTTGGCTATATTTTGTCCTGTTCAGAGTTACTACAGATCATAGACAAGATTGTAAAATGTCTCAAATGATACAAATTTGAGGTAATAAAAGTCTTGTTTACAGCACATTTTAATTTATACATTTTGATGTCCCACATATTATTAGTGATGTATTGGCCCTATTTTGCATTGGTCTATAGTTTTTTGATATAATGTTTTTTACATTTGCAGAAAAATTTTATTTCCATACTGTGTTTAGTTTAATTTGTATTAAAGTGGAAGTTATATCTCTCTTTGATTTTTGTCTGCAATGGATTGCATGTTTAAATGCAATTGAAATAAACTTTGCTGTTCTGACAGTGGCAACAGACAATGGCCTGGACAACTGTTTCTACAAGGTGGCAGTGAGCTTCAGCACGGAGATCTTTGGTACCTTCCGACAGACTGTTGTTTTTGACTTCGGCTCAGAACCTGTGCTGATGCAGCGGATCATGGTGGATGCTGCCTCTATTGAAGGTATGTTGAAGTAAGGACCTCGTCTAGAGGCCTTTGACAAGTTTTGTCAGTGTATATAAAATAATTTTTAAAAAAGTGTCATGAATGTTTTAATTCAAAAACATCTATTCAGGCATCCATTATACTGTGTATCAAACACAGTTTTACATTGGTGTCAAGGTATAGATTGTTTTGTAATCATTTTTGGGTAGGTTTTTTCTCTTCATGTTGTTTTTATAGTATCAATAATAAAATATTTTTATTTCAAGTGTAGATGAAAATTGGTCAAATAAGGAGTTACAGCAATCATTGCTTTCACCTTCCCTCTCGTCCTTTGTTCTCCAGACCTAGAACATTTGATGGCAGCCAGGCAGCAGCTCTTGATGACTGCAAAGCGCTGGGACTCTTCCTGTAAGACCATTGTAGAATTCAGTCCTAATGAGACGATGGCTGAACTGGAGCGCAGCCTCCTTTCCCGATATCAGATTCCTCTATCGGCCGACCAGCTCTTCACCCAGTCAGTCCTGGACAAGACTCTGACCAAAGACAACTACCAGGCCCGACTGCATGACCTGCTCTACATAGAGGAGATTGCACAATATAAGGAAGTTAGCAAGTGAGTACACAAGTATTCATGTTTTTTCTGAATACGTTAATAAGACAGATTTTAAATAGATAATTTTAGATCAATTCTGATTCAGTAAAGCCCAAACAACACTGATATTTGAGGGTTTAAAAAACATCTACTAAAAATATGTTAGCAAATTTTGAACAGATAATTTAAGTAGGAAATTAATATTAATAGCTAATACATATCAATAAAAGCACAAATACACCAAAATGTATTAAACTTGAATGTAGCAAAATAAGGGTCAAATATATGTACAAATGCAGCCTTTATGTACTGCAGTCTTTTTGTATATTGGCCAAAACAAGTGGATTTATCAGTGATAAGTCAGTGTTCAGGCGCTATGGCATATGGCAAAAAAACGACTGGTTTGGAATGCCTTCAGGTGAGGAAACGTGAATGTAGACGTTGGTATAACAGTGGTATAGGATTTTAATAATTCTGGCACCCCACTACATGACGAACCTTTAATGAGAGAATTTTAAGTGTGCAAGTGTGTGTGTTAGAAATTTTTGTGCTGTGCCAAATGAATATATCTATACCTACAGTCACATCTGATACGTGTATATACATTGTATACATATTTACATTTTAAGTTAATTGACAGGTTGAACAATTGGTGATAGTTTTGATGCAGTTGTCTTTTTTATTGTGTTTATGTATTGATTACTTTTAATCTGACGACTCAGAATAATAGTCTCTATTATAATACACGTACCAATATGGACCTTGATTGGTGTAAATATCTTGTACAAGATGTCATCACACCACAAGGTGTCAGACTCGACCTTCATTTGGAATTGGCTATATGTGTGTGAGAGGATGTATCTCTCACACAGCTTGACTCACAGTGCCAGTGCCGTTTATGTCTAAGTTTGCAAGTGAAATCAAAATAAATGCTTAATCCCACATTCAGTAAAAAGAGTATAGCGGATCCCATCCCCCAGCACTTTAAATGTCTCAGATTTCCTCTTTGCTCTCAATTTGATCTTGTCTCGTGGCTCATAGTTTCATTTGACTTGGTAAGGAATTAAATATTGGATCCCTTTCTGTTCTTACTTGCATTATTTTAATCTGCTGCACATTCAATGTGCATATGAATAATCTCCCTGCCTGTTAAACCATCCATGTTCTGCCAGGTTCTAATACTTTTCATGACTGATTCCGTTTCAGCAGAAGAGTGGATTCCTGTAAGCTTACTTGAGACATTTAAATACAACCTATAACTTAAAAAACTATTTCTATTAGAATAACTCTCTGTATAATCTCAGACTAGATTTATTTCTTGCTTGCTGATAGTAGCATTCTCCCGTTTTTCTTGGGAGTTCAAGAGGCATCAGCTGATTATCTAAAGTGAGCATAGAGTGAGTCGTGGAGAACCAGCAGTGCCTTGCTAGCTGTTTTTGTCTAAATGTTTCCCTCTCTGAGAGTATAGCCAGAAAGCTGATGCAAAGCCATAACAAGAAAACCTCGAGTTTCCCTTTGGTTTTGTCACACTACTGGTTGCAAATAAAAACCGAATGTGTTAACTTATCTGCGTACGTCAATCATCCATCAGAGTTCGTCATCCATATTGCTTCCTATTTCATCATCTTACATCCAGCAGAGACTAGAGAGGCAACTCTGTATGTATGCAAGTTTTGTCTTTGTCTTTACAGTGACAAATGCTCAAAGCTGCCAGAAAGTGATGCGCAGCTTTGAAGTGACCATCTCTCTCACTGTGACCGGTCTTCACGGACCTTTTTAATGTGCTACCAATATCAGTGGGTAGTATAAAGGTCACTATGGGGCATTTTAGTGAAACAAGGCACAGAGCAAGCTCAGATGCTTGAGGCGTGTATGGTGCACTTGGAAATGTGGTAGTACTACGACAAACCTATTACCATACATTGTAAATGGGTGTCTGTTATCACATAGAAGAGCAGCATTTTCACCTCTTTGGTATACTGACAGTTTGGTAGTTGAATGGAGAGTCTTGATCAGCTTCTCTTAAGAGGAAATGTATAATAGTGCCTGGATGAATATACAGCAACCTAAGTATGAATATGTGGCAAAAGCCTGAACTGTCAGAAAGCAGAGTAGTTCCAGGGTTAAAATGTCTGCAGTAAAAGAAGGATTTGCCTGTGCCTCAGTCACAAGGGAATGTATGGGGATATTAGTACTAGATAATTGATAACATGTCACACAACAGTATCATGATTGGTATAATTTCTTAAGATGATTTCTAAAATTAGGACAGAGGTCTGCTAGACCATAACCAAATGTCCATGGTTGTCCTACCAGGTTTAACATCAAAGTGAACCTCCAGCTTGTTACCAGCTTTATGCTGACCGGCATTTCTGTTGGAGCCAAGTATGCCCAGAATGGACAGCTCTTTGCACGCTTCAGACTCACTGAAACACTTTCTGAGGTAACTGGATTGGTTGCATCAGCAATTGCAGTATACACCTGTCATTCTGGCTTCTGCTTTTCTCTCTTAAATACTGTATCTACTTTATGGCACTTGAGCACCAAAGTTGTCAGCTAGCTAGCTCCCCCTAAGCAGTGTTTTTTTTTTTTTTTTTTTTCTTACCTTAGGACACACTGGCTGGACGGCTAGTGATGACCAAGGTAAATTCAGTCCTTCTGCTGCCCTTGGGCCGTGAAGGAGTCAGCTGCCAGCCACCTCCTGGGGTCAAAGAGCGCGTTTATGAGGCTGTGATCGAGGAGAAGACCAAGGAATACATCTTCCTAAGGATCTGCAAGGACTGCTGTGAGGAGCTGGGGCTACAGCCTGACAGAGAAATACAGGTATTGGCAGCACCAAGGGAAAAGGAGACACTTCTGTGCTTAAGCATTAGGCATCTTTGTCCTGCTGTCAGCACCAGATATTAGATAAGACTGGCGGATTGACAGCAGTGGAGAGAGCAGGTGAACGATCTAATAATATAAGCAATTTTTTGTACAGCCTAGAAGATGTGAGTTAGCACCCAGCTCATGATTCTTCCACTCAGATTTTATGGCCTTGGAAAACTTTATGGATGAAAGGGTCAACAATTGATTAGCGTTTCAACAAAAAGTTGCAGGACAGAGGAAGGTGTCTGCTTGTGTGCCTTTGTTTGCTTTGACTGCACTGTTTTGTCTCAGGTTCTCTGGGTTCTAAGAAATCTCCCTTTATTGAATGACTCCACCTTCAGCACCCCCAGTTTGATGTTTTTCTCCTCTCCAGCAGTGAAAACACGGCTCTGTGTTAACAGTTATCAAAACAACCCTCATTTTATCAAAGTTGGAGCATAATCTCTTTGTTCTTCTGCATTGACATCTCCTGCTTATGTGCTACAATTTAATTTCCCTATCTCCTCTGTGGGTTTTTACAAGATTCTAGACACCCTTGATATTTCATGCTCTTCTCACTCTTTCATATCTCAGACATTCCTGCTCTTGTATTTGTTGGTTATTTCACTCTATTTTTTTGTTGTTCTTCCCCAATTTCCTCCTTACTGTTTTCCCTCTTGCTTATTTTTATCTTGTGTTAACTGTTAGGGGCCTGTAGCTGTCTTTATTATGACCTGGCCCTACAGCAGTGGAAAAAAATCGTAATGATTGCATACACCTAGTTTAAGACAAGGGATTCAATAGAAATGTAAAAAGACCAAGGGAGATGGGGTGCAAAAAATTTTTATTTAAAATCTCGATTTTGAAGGGATGTGATTATCCAGCTCTAGTCCAACTGGCAAGATTGTGATCTTGATTGGTTGGACTGGAAAATAATTTAATTTGAGCTCTTATTAATATTTTAAATCTGTTTAGAAATATAATTCAGATACTGAATGTGATGCAATCTATTACATGTATGAGATATATTGTTTTTAATAGGGTTAGGGTTATATTCTGGATTCCTTGGATTCTCTATAAATCATGAAGGGGGATCATGAGCTTAGGTGTTAAACCAGAAATTAATGATACCTGTGTGATTGGTAATTGTGTTACCCTAACTAAATAGCTTTTGTTCCAAGGTTATTGTATGAATTGAACTATATTGTAGAGCTTATAACATAATATCATCGGCCTGCAGATGGAAATAGATAGTTGGGTAGATGAACTGTTTTTTTTTGTTTGTTTTGTTTGTTTTTGATTGACTGCTTTAGTACTCTCTTGCCGTTGCCTCTGTGTCAGGTGGAGCTCCAGTTCCAGCTGAACAGACTGCCACTCTGTGAGATGCACTATGCCCTGGATCGCATCAAAGATAACACCATCCTTTTCCCTGACATTAGCCTTGTCCCCACCATTCCCTGGAGCCCCAACAGGTGTGTATTCCACCATCACACACACATACACAAATGCTCGATGGTTTAAGACTGATGCAGAAATTTGATTTACAGTGAAGGCAGCCATCAATATTTTATTCGGGTACAAAATATTTTTTTGACAATTTGTATGATGAAAAACAGTATTGATTGTTTTACTACATAAAATGGTTTTCACCTCCTTCGGGCATGGTTTCTCTCACCATTGATTCAGTTAAAACTCTGGGATATACTGTATCATTGCCTTTAAATGATGGAAAAAGAAGTCACATACAAATAAATGAAGTCAAAGAAATGAAATTTTACTTTGCACACATGGTAGACTGTTGCTGTGTGGAAGAGGAATCCGACTTTCATATTGCAGATGAACAGTGGTGATTTACAGATATCAGATATTAAAGTAAAAGGCTACAACTTTCACATATATCGTTTAAAAGTGAGGAGAGATCTGTGCACGCAGCATGTACATACATTTGTGTATAGTAAATACTGCTATTCCTAAACACATTTACAGAAACCCGTTTAATACCTGCACATCATATTAGCTAGACAAATACCCTCACAGAGGGGACACCACATCAATTCAAAAGTTGACTGAATATCCCTCGCCTTGCTGACTTGGCGGTCATTCTGAAAATCTGGCAGCTCCTTGCAGCTTTAGATTTTTCTCTGAAGTTGGACAGGTGAGGGGAGTGTGGCAGTAATCTTTATTGACTAGAGCCAAAGTCAAATATAATCCCCTGTGATTTTTATTTTTTTTTCCAGCCTCCTGCTTTATCTCAACTCCAGAATATGATTGATGTAGACTTGTGTTTTAATTGGAGTTTGGATAAGTCAGGATGTTTCCTTTTAAATATGGGCCAAGGGGTGAATTTAACTCAAGTTTAAGTTCAGTTCTTTATGGTTGTTGTTTGATTTTTAACATCAGTGTACAGGTGGATATGCTTCAAGTGGTGGTGCTGTAAAGCTGCACAAGATATGATTTTTATATAAACTCACACCAACGCACTTAAATCACAAAGTTTTCTGAAGTATACTGCACCTTGGTTATGTTTTTTTGGGGAGTGAAATACAAAACTGTCTTCTAAACAGCAGTGACTTACCATGCTGTTTAGTTCTCTTCACATCTTCCACCTCCGGATGATAATGATATGCAGTTTACTGATTTTATGTTGGTGCTTGCAGTCTGTGGATTTAAGAGTAGGATCAGGATCACTGAGCTAGATCACAAAAATAGATTCTGAAAGTCTAATGGCCATTTTGTGCTTTGATTAAAAACTCTTACTTGTACTTTTGTATAAAAAGAAGTGATGCTACCATGGACATCAGTTGGCCATTTTACGTTATACCCTAGTGCAATTTATTTCTTAGATTTGGTCACTTTTTTTTTTTTTTTTTTTTTAAATCCACAAGTAACCTGTATGGTGGCAAAACACGTATTTAGTATTTTGTATAAATTTCCCTCCTTTTCACTTTTGAATTAAAAACCTTAACAAGCCAGATGTGGCTGCATTAGTGTAATAAATGAGCTGCAATGCCTCTCACTCCAGTCAGTGATTAAGAATTAAGATGTCCCATTAGTCATGTCAAACTAAGGGTGGAAACTAAACAAAATATTACTCTTTTTTGTTTTGTTTTGCATAGTTTCAAAGCCAAAACGCAATTTATTAATCTTTAGCACAGGGAAGGTTGATTTGTTTATCTTAACCTTCATTGCATTTGAAAACAAAGTATAGTTGGCATAAAAGGGTTGCAGTTTTTTGTCACTTCTAACAGTACCCTTGATCTTATCAATCCATCTTTGTTATAAACACAGACACACAAGACACACACTCTTGAACAATGTGATATCGCTCAGCCCCCCAACTGTCTCTGTTGGAGCTCAGTCAATTGGTGTTGGTGGATTCACAGCTGTAGAGGATGCAGTCTTCATAATGAGGACAGTGATGCTAGGAGACAAACACACACACAGGCTACATGCATGATAACTCACTCTTTCACAAGTATGTGTATGTGTATGAAATCACGTATGTGCATCCCTCCCTCCAACCCATCTTGTTTGAAAACACACACCTACACGCACACACCCCTATGTATTCGTTTAAATGGACGGCTCCTCTTCAGTGTAGTTTTTTTTTCTGTTCAATTCTGCCACTTCTTTTTTTGTGGTGGGAAGATTCCATGCCTCTTGCACATTAATGTGGAAATGCGGTGGCATCCTTTCTGCGCCTTCTCTGCTATGGATGTCTGTTAATGAAGAAAAAAATGCAAGTTTTATACATGTTAACACATAAATATAAAACTTGGCTTCAGCTGCTTTTAGAGTTTGGAAGTAGTGTTTCCACAAGACCCTTAAAGGAAGAGCTGCTTTGGGTATTCACAGCTTATTTGTCCATGGTGTTTTTTTTCTCCCCTTTGTGCATCCACCTGCATCTTTTTCCCAGACACCTCATCCACCACACCTTCTCTTGAGTGACACAGTCTTACTCGTCATATTGAGTATTTGTGTGGGCATACTTTTCCTGTCATTCTGTGCCACTGAACTTAATTAAATTAGCAGTATGTTTCTCTGTCTCTCACATGTTCAAAGCTATTACTTGTTTATGAGGCATTTCCCCATCCTCCTTCCACCCTCAGGCAGTGGGACGAGCAGCTGGACCCCCGTCTGAATGCCAAGCAGAAAGAGGCCATCCTGGCCATCACCACACCCATCGCTATCCCTCTGCCCCCAGTCCTCATCATTGGGCCCTATGGCACCGGAAAGACCTTCACCCTAGCACAGGCTGTCAAACACATCCTCCGCCAGGACCACAGCAGGTCTGTGTATGCCCCCCCCCCTTGTTTTTTTTTTCAAGATGTATTGAATAATTTTTTTCCTCTGTTGGCAACCAGCAAAAAAGATTTGCACCTTCCTTTAAAAGTCCTTAGCATCCTTAAAATTCTGTGGTGTTGATGGTGAGATAGACTTATATTTGGGCCAGTCTGTATCTTATTGTAGCTCAAAGCAAAGCATTTTGATAATAATACCCATTTGTTATTTGCTTTTTAGGATGAACATTTTATTCTTCGGGGATGAAATGTTTGCACTGATAGCTGTGAGCTGTCTTTTATTTCATCCCTTGAAAGGTGTTGGGTGTAAAGATGGAAAGAAACTTGTGTCTTGACATGTTGATGGGTGTGAATGTAAGTGCCGGCAATCTCAGGACCTGTGAACTAAATGTTCAGTCAGAGGTATTGATCAGCAAACCTGTCAAATCCCACACAAATTGTGGTCAGTCTGTGCTATAAGGCAGTAAAAATATTACTTATTTAACGTATCTTTCTGCACTTAGTTTATAGGTATCAGGTTTATCAGGTTTATCAGGTATACCTAGCTAAAGCTAACGCAGTCTAACACATTAACCCTGCAAAAATCATGCCTTCATGAAGGTTACAATGTTCAGTTTTTGCTGATTTAGAGAGCTGCTGATTCAACTTTATGGTCATTTTGGAGGCTGTTGTTTATGATTTAGTTAAAGGTTATTGTATTATTAAGTAAGCTGTTTGGAATATTGAGTCTCATTGCAAAAAATTGGCTGGACAAAATTGTACTGTACAATTCAACAGCACCACATGCATGCATGTTTTAAACATTACTATAACATTACTGAAACTTCCTTTTCTCACTCATATTTACCAGCCTTTACACCATTTTGTGATTTAATCACAAGCCTCCCCCTTTAACTTGTAGGATACTAACAGTCCCTGTGAAATAACAGGTGTTACTAAGTGTAAGTGACTGAGTGTTTGTAGAGAAGGAAAGAAGACTGTAGATGTGATATTTTGTGTGTGTGTGTGTGCGTGTGTGTGTGCGTGTGTGTGTGCGTGTGTGCGTGCGTGCGTGCGTGCGTGCGTGCGCGCGCGCATCAAGTGGGAATCATTCATAAATGCTTCAGATGCAAGGGAGGTCAGTCAAGGGCATGATGGAGGTGGCAGAGGGTGCTTGGCTGTGCAGTGGCCTCAGTTTTAGCCCCGGGCCAGTCACAGCCTTGGCTTTGACATTTAAAGTTAAAAAAACATTGAGCTGCAAAGAATCAGTGTGTGCGCGTCTACGTGTCTGTTTGTGTGTGTGTCTGTGCACACAAACTTGTATTTCTATCTTTATGAGGACACTCACTGACATTGTGCATTCCCTAGCCCCTTACCCAAACCATGACCATCAAAACTAAATGCCCAACCCCAACCCTTACCCTAACAACGAACAAATTCTAACCTGAACCCTAAAACCAAGTCTTAACGCTCAAACAGCCATTTGAAGGTGTGTCAGAAATGTCGTCATTTTACAAAAAAACCTTCGCTGTGTCTGCGTGTGCATGTTTGTGTGTGTGATTAGAGTCTCTGTTTGTAATTTGTTGGTGTGTTTATTTTGGAGTTTGCATGTACCATTATCCAAAGGCAAAGCGTGCTGATCGTTTAGATGAATTTGTGTCATTTGTGGACAGCGCACATGGATAGTTTGATTATCAACGCATTTCCTGGGCCACAATGGATGTTCATGCAATCCTTAATCTGATCAATCAAGTTATGTCACCTCAGCTGGTCACACTGTGTTGTGTAACAATAACACTTTGCTAGATTTTCTTCCGCTGGCGTTTTTCATCATTAGTGACCTTCCTCACTGTGTGCAGATACTGAAAGGAAATTATGCATTTTCTTGTTTTAGAAGCAAGGACATGTTGCACAAGCACATAAATGTTTTTATGGTCTTTATGAAAATGAATGCAATACCTCACAGTGTACCCTGAACAAGAAGTAACATTTTGTTTTTTAATAAGGGAGAGAGGGGTGTATACATGAAATGTAAAAGAAAAAAATGGCATTCAAAAAAAAATGTAGCAATGTAATATTCATTCTTCATTTCACTCTGAATACATTTAATATTCTATGTTTAAGATGAATTATAGATATGTTAAAAGCCAAGACAAGGGGAAGTGACCCATCTGAACTCGCTGCCTGCTCATCAAAATGTAAATATGGTGAAAACATCATATAGACCCTGGTCAGGTGTACCTAGTATGTGTTATTATACAGGTCCAATGCTCAAAGCTTTCTCTGCAAATATGTTGCTGCAATGTTTGACCAACATTAAAATGGGTAACTATAAAAGACAGTTTTGCACAGCTTTGAATTTTAATAAGTGAACTAAACTGGCTCTGCTGTCTCTCTAAACCTGTAATTTCCGCAAGGCTTAAAAGCACTTGCTACAAATCGGCATGGTGTTGAATAATCCCGTTTCCTACTGCTAATATTTTAGGTTTTGTAGTATTGGGATAATAGGCCTTCCCGCTCACATGCTTCATCTTTTAAGATGCAGTCACTGTTAATAAAAAAATCAAAATCCTGAAGTATGCCTTGATGTTAAAAGAAACTTTAGTATTTCAGTCACAAAAATTAAAGGGAACCAGCCCATAAAGGTAGGTTGAAGGTTCAGTTCACCCCAAATAATTACAAAAGTGATTACATACGTGGTATCTAATCAGGCTGATGAGTTTTGGTTTTACGTTCCATCGTTTTGACATCTCTGCCACTGAGTATTCCAGCAACTTCGCGTCGTAGCTCATGGCTGACACGCGTGCCTTTTTGTATCTACAGGGTCTTGATCTGCACCCACTCCAACAGTGCGGCTGACCTTTACATTAAGGACTACCTTCATCCTTACGTTGAAGCAGGCAATCCGCATGCCAGACCTCTCAGGTAAGGAAACACACTTTTCAAAGGAAGACTCGATGGCTAAGGGCAGAAAAATGCTTTATGAACTTTGTGTACGTGCGTGTACTTTGCATAACAGTTAAAATATCAAGTAGTTCCCTCAAGGAGGCGTTAAGACTTCAACTTACAGTTGCCAAAAAATGAAAAATTCCCATATCATGTGAAAATACACATCAATTCACGTGGCTTTCAGGACTACAGCCCCCTAAAGCACAGTTTTTTCATGGGGTTAAACACGTACAAATCATGGTGTGTCTACTGTAAGCCACCTTAAAGCCCCTGATCATGTCTTTTCTGTGGTAACAACAGCAGACCACTACTAGTGATTATGTGAACTGGGCAAATAGCAGACAAGTTCATGCTTTGAAACTGCCTACAATAATTGGATTTTTCTTAGTGAATTAATATAACCAAAAAGAACAGATTAAATTGGATCTTTTGTATTTAGTGGTTGTGGCCTGTTTGTTAGGTGAGGTTCGCCTTGCCAGAGAGAGTCTGTATGACACTCACTCCAAGTATACATCGACTGGATTAGCATTATTTGAAAGCCTGCAGTCAGAAGGATACATCCATATTACACAAATATTGTTGAGTGACTGGGCTGTTCTTCCCCCCATAGCAGTGACATGCAGACATCAGGCTAACTTTAGAAATGCGACTTCAGTAGCTCTCCTGCTTTAAGAACAACACCTGGAGGCTGTCTGT
Organism: Xiphias gladius; assembly: GCF_016859285.1. Taxonomy (NCBI): domain Eukaryota; kingdom Metazoa; phylum Chordata; class Actinopteri; order Istiophoriformes; family Xiphiidae; genus Xiphias; species Xiphias gladius. The sequence continues at coordinate 21,368,986 of NC_053414.1, read as the reverse complement.
AATGAATTGTTTAATGCAGACCTGGTGTACACAGAATATCATGTGCAGCCATGCATATTTATTTCTCAAAGGAAGAAGAATCTGTCCTGTCAAAATTCTACACTTACTTGCTATGAACATTTTGAGATAATTTTTGAGCCATTTGTGACACAATAACCTCATGGATTGAATGAATTTAACAAGGTGTGTGGGGAAAAAAAACTAGTATTCACTGTTCAGTTTGTTCACAATGGACAATATAGATTTGATCACACCCGCAACAGGCTTAAAAGGGAGACAAATACCAGACAATCGAAGTAGTTGCTCTTTTCCTCCTCTAATGGTATCTCTCTCTCCTGAACTTTGTCCCTACGTCTCTCCCTCTTCAGGGTATACTTCAGGAACCGCTGGGTGAAGACGGTCCACCCAGTGGTCCAGCAGTACTGTCTCATTTCCGGCACACAGGTCACTTTCCAGATGCCGACAAGGGAGGACATCCTCAGGCACCGTGTGGTGGTGGTCACCCTCAGCACCTCCCAATACCTCTGCCAGCTTGACTTGGAGCCGGGTGAGTTATGAGTAGATATTTAGTTGTCTATAGGATAGTAAGGCTGCTTAGTGATGGTTGTCATGGACAACCTTTAACCACGGCAGCTTTCATGTCCTTTGTCAACATGGAACTTGATGATACAGAGGGTTCCTAAGAATGGTTTAGGTATGGCAATGTGTACCAGTTGCAGATTTTACAGCAGATGGTTCTGCACATGTCTGCGGTGGAAGCAGTATCAATTATCTAAAATTCATGACAGGATTAGGATAACTTAAAAAAAACCACCTGCAGTGTTCAAAGCACATTTGAAGAATGAGCACAGGCTAACAAGGCCTGTCAAAAGACACATACTTTTATCAGACATACACAAAGAATACAGCAGTGACCAGAAAATTTAAAGCCTTGTGATGTAATATCAAAGCTCAGTGCAACATCCTATAATAATAACTAATGTTTTTGTTTATGATTTTTAATTTTTGTTTCTATGTCAGATGGGTTGATTCAACTCGGGGTTCCCTTATTTTTGAAACTTTTTTTATATTTAAATGAAGTAGAGAGTATACTGGAAATGCCAATACAAGACAGTAAAAATTACAGGCTCAAATACACACAAGCGAACAAGGTGACAACTTAAAATGAGATAATATTTACTGTAGAGCCATAATATTGTATTGTAATACAAGGTAAATAGTATTGACGCTCATAATTATATGTAGAAACAGCTCAGTGCATTCAGTTTCCTGTTCTTCGATCATCTCCAATGACTCTGATACCCGGTGTTGGCAGGGGCCCACAATTTAGAGAGGGATGAAACTCATTTAAGTTACGTAAAAGACATTGAAAACAAACCAATTTGTCTGTGCAGGTTAATAACTGACTCTAATGTGTCAGCAGTGGGGGCTTTGTCTGTTGCTTGGGAACACCATCTGCCTGTTTCTAAAGTACTTTACATCATTAGCCCTCCTCCCCACGTTTCAGCTCTCCCGTTCTCCTGGTGTTCAACAGTGATGAAAATCGCCAGGAAACGAGGCAATTGGGAGCCAGAAAGTGTGCTAAGTAACAATAAACAAATCTCCCACCTCAAACAAAGAAATGCTCCAAAAAAGATGATTAAGCTCCTATATATATTATGTTTGGTTTGTGGATTCTCTTCTTCTTTGGAATAGATATGTGATCTGGCATGTGGAAACTGCACATGCTTGGTTTTGTGTCTTTAGATGAGTTTTGTAAATAGTTTAATTCCACTGCCATGTGCAAGACCAAGGAATTGTCTGCTCACGTAAGTGAGCACAGTTACATGCTGTGATCAGCAGGGTTGCTTCTCAGCAACTCTTGCCTCTCAGATCCAATTCCCCGTCCATTCTCCAGTCTGTAGCCCCATGCCAATGGAAGTGAGGTCCACTGCCCATTGGTGTGCCCTTAAAAGTGTTCTGCTGTTTAAGTTCCTGAAAAAGGCTGAATTAAAAAAAAAAAAAAAGAATAAAAAAGATAATAATAAAGCTATTTCCTAGCTAATACAATAATGGAGAATGAAGCTCTCTGCACATCATGTCCATTATTTACTACAAAAATGTTGGAATTTAAAAAAATAAACACAGCCTAACATTCAGTCCACAATGTCTCCAAAACTCTCTTCCTCAGTCCTGATTTTTTTGCCTTTTCTCAACTGACACAAACTCTGTAGTCATGAATGAAATTCGGCTGTCAGGGAGACATGAGCATTTTCTTAAGATGATGTTTCGACGAATTGACATGCATTGTGGTTCTGTGTGTTTGTCTGCAATACTGCCAGCTGCTTTTAAGGATCAACTACATCCTTGTAATTGGACAGTCACAGGACAGTAATACAATTACCTATTATGACTGTCACATTTAATTATTATTTCTTAAGTGCAAGAAATTAAATTTGTTTAATAAACCACTCTGGAAACAAAATACTTTAAATGAACCAATTTGAAGGAACTGGAGTGACAGGGGCACTTTTTAAAGATGATGCTGATTTGTCACTTCAAAGCAGACGTGCGCTAAGGCGCAGTTAAACATTGATATGTCTGGAGGCTATTGGACCTTGCACCCTGATGATAAAGGTTCAAGATTATAGGTCATATTGTAGTCAATAAGTAAATGTTCTAAATGTTCAACTTAATCTAAAATTAAGTTGGTTCCTAATTGGTTCGCATTGTGTGGCAGTCACCAAAACAAATCCAAAAACAATGTAGGAAATTATGTTACTGTCAGGGATGGGTAATTATTTTGTGAAAATTTGACAGAGTTTGACAAAGCTTTCAAACCTGAAATTTACAAAGATTGTGTTATAGGGTAGAGTTACCTGCATAGACCCTTTCACACTCACAGATCACAGATTTTGTCACTTTTACAGCTTGAAAAAGGTAGAAAGAGACTGTGAAAGGGAGAATGTGAGAGACTTTATGTGTGAAGTGAAAGAGCTGCCATTTATTCTTAACAGTCATCTCTCCCCCAAATAATTTCGGTGCTACTGATCTCTTTCACCTTTGCTTTATTATCCCTCCCTCCTTCTTTCTCTTACCACTGCTTTGTCGAAACTCAAACACCATTATTAGTCCAACGACAGACAGCAGCTACAGAAATGTAATTTGGAACTCCGGTTTAGAGAGAGGTTCCCCAAGGCGGGCAGCTGTGTCCCAGGCGAAGCATTAAGTACCATGTTCCTTCATGTCTGCCTGTTTGTCTGCTTGGTGCTCACAAAGACCATCTCTGCCTGCCTCTCTCCTCCCTCCTAATCTCTACTTCTCTGCCTGGGGAAACATTCTCATTTGTAATGACCCATGTACATCATTTGTGAGTGTTATTTAGCCCTTACGTATTCATGTGGATTGAAGTAAAAGAGCAAGTAGGCAGGATGCAGCAGGGCTCCTGTTGACTACAATTTATAGGAGAGGTCAACAAAAGTGCATGGCCTCAATAATTAACAATGTGATATATGAGTTAACACATCTACATGGAGTTCCCTGGCTGCATTGTTAAGCAAGACAGGAAAAAAATAAAAGCTCAAAGCTAGCTTTAACAGCACTGTTTGAAAGGATGTTCCAGCCAGCACCATTGCTCTCAACACAGTGAAACACAGTGCATCTTGGCTGTTCATTTATCCTGTATATACACTATTGAGAGATTACTCATAATGCTCAATTCTAAATTTATGCCTATTATCCAGAGATACTCACGTCTGTAACTTTATGCATATTACACTACGTTTTTGGAATAAAAGACCTCTGTGACACCATCTGTTTACCATCTAACAACTTCATCATAGAAGAGATCATTACATAATCGAAAAGGATGAAATGTAACCATATTTAGTCTGTTCAAAGACTAAATAAAGACACCCCCCCCATCTGTGCATGTACAGTTTTGTTTGGTACATCACGCTGAAGGGGCATTTCTCACTTTATAAGCTCCAATAGATTAATTCAATTATACACATTCTGCAAATATGTACACAGAAAAATGGGCCATTGTAACAAAGTGTATATCTTTTTATCCCGACCACCGTGGGGGAACGAGAACACTGGTTTAGGGTTTTATAGTTGAAAAAAAAAAAAAAAATCAATACATTTTGTAGTCGTTTGTTCAAAGGCAGATACTAAGGAGTAAACGTTTCCCCAAATCAAACTGCTCCACCTCTTTCCTTTCCAGCCCATATTTCTGTTGTTTGTTTACTCTCTGACAGTCACTGAGTTGTTTTGTTATTTCCAACTGTCACATTTTATATCTACATATGGTTTCCTGTGGAAATGGTGTTTGGGCTTCAGAGGCTGGTTTGCTGGTTATTATTCACCCTCTCTCTTCCCTACTCCCTGCTCCAGCATTCATTTACCATGCCGTTTCATCCCCTCCCCACATTCTGCCAAGCACTGTTTGAGCTTTTTCAATCAGGGTTACGCTACTGTTCCATCCCGTTCAAAATGTCCACACAACCCTGCCTTTGGTTTGCAGGGCTGGTTAAAAGAGGGATAGGAAAAAGTGACTGAGAGGACAGCACATTAGTGACAGTTACAGGGTTTTAATGCTCCTGGTGAACATAATTATTTTTCATTTAAGCGGGAAGTTAACAGTAGTAAAAATGTTTACATCGCTAGGTCTGGTTATTAGTAAGAATCATCTGATTCAACCAGATCCACTGGACTTTTATTTCATTTTGACAGCGTAGCAAGGTTTTTCATATGCGAGTTTGTAAAGAATTTCTTTCTAAATCCTAATGGCGTAAGTTACATCTGAGCAGTATCTTGTCAAAGGATTTCTGAGATTTGTGTTACTTCAGAATTTCAACACTGAATAGCACAGGTTACAGGTGACACAGCTTTTATCAGGTTCTTTGTCCTTGTACTTTTAAATCCAAAATCTCCCCAAACATTCCCCTTACAAAAACCTGAAAGCACTATTGTTGCTTAGAAGGCATAGTTTGGGTAAATGGAAAGCTATGTAGTCACTAACACTACCAGCTAAATGTCAAAAGGAGATACTTACTTTGCACTTTCATCATTAATGACAAATGTCATATCTGCTAGAAGATATGGTTTCAAGTAATATCGAATTTGTGGAATCATTATAGATTAAGAAACTATTTATAAAAATAACATTTTAATGAGTACCAATCGTTTACCTTTTGTTTAGATTTTAATCTGACCTCTATTGTCCTAAAGCTTGAGATGGGCAATGGGCAATGGATAGCTATACGTTCCAGCTGTGGGTGCTGGTTCGCTCAACAAATTTAAGTCTGTTTTTGTTTTTGTTTTTTCCCACCAGGATCAATTTACATCGTTGCTTGGGCTGTTTGCTGTAGGGATCGAAGTTAAATTGCGCTTGCGCCTGCATATGTTTGTAAAATCCTTCAGTGAGCTTTGATAAAATTCCAAAAAAGGGTTCTCATGTTTGTTATCAACAGGATACTTAAGTGTGAGTCAAGTGTGCATTTTTAGACAGCATAATTGTATATAGGAAGTGAGCATATATTTACTTAAAGTAATATTAAGTAAATTGACATTAGTGTCCCATCGGTTTTGGCAGGGTTGTTTACTCATATCCTACTGGATGAAGCAGCCCAGGCCATGGAGTGTGAAACCATCATGCCTTTTGCTCTTGCTAGCAAGACCACCCGCATCGTGCTGGCTGGGGACCACATGCAGGTAAGTACAAAGAGTCAATAAGAGCAGCTGCAAAATATCTAGTTTGATTCAATTTTGACTTTGTTGAATCCACAGGTTTCTCTAGTGAAAGGAAAAAACTTCCACATTTATTTGCTTATCTGTGAATCACCAGATAATATAAATGCACATATAGGGTCTTGGGTTCGTTGTCTCAGGTGTTTGAAAACTTTGTTTCATAAAATAAACCAAAATTAATACTTAGAAGGAGGGATGCAACGTAGTAGCATAAAGTAAAGACAGGTGACAAATTAAAGGAAAAACCAAAATAAAGTGTCTCAGTAAGGTATTGGGCCTCCACAAGCAACCAGAACAGCTTTACTGCTCCCTGGCATTGAGTCAAGTCTCTGAAACCCTACTGGAAGGATGGAGCACCATTCTTCCAAAAGATATTCCCATATTTATTTGGTGTTTTTATGATGGTCTGTCCAAAATCTCCCAGAGATGTTAAATTGGGTTGAGATCTGGTGACTGCGAAGGCCTTAGCATATGATTGACATCACTTTAATACTCATCAAAACATTAAGTCACCCCTCATGTCCTATGGATGGGGGCACTCTCATCCTGGAAGAGACCACTCCCATCAGGATAGAAATGTTTCATCATAAGATAAAGGTGATCACTCAAAACAACTTTGTATTGATTTGCAGTGACCCTTCCCTCTAAGGGGGCAAGTGGACCCAAACCATTTCAGAAAAATGCCCCCCCCCCAGCATAACAGAACCACCGGATCCCCTCACTTGAGGGGTCAAGCATTCAGACCAGTACCGTTCTCTTGGTGTACGCCACACATGCACTCGCCCACTTATCGAGAACATGGTAAAGGATGACTCATCTGACCATATCACTTTTTTTCCACATCTCTGTAGACCAGTGCCGATGGTTTTTGCACCACTGAACTCTCACGTGTGTATTCATCTTTGTAATGAGAGGTTTATGAACTGCACCCCTCGTATAACATCCCTTTCTGTTTAATTGTCGGACTGTTCTTGCTTACAGTCTGATCATGTCCTGCGTTGACATTCTCAGTCACCTGAGGAAGAGTTGCTCTTCTGTTTTTCCTTACATATCACACTAATGCACGAACATCACGGTCATTAAACGTGCGCTGTGAACCACAGTTTCCGACCCTATTTACTGATGTCTCTCCCATAGATCTAAGTGCAGAGGTCACTTTAGTCACTGTTTCTGTTGAAACAGCAGCCAGTTAAACAGTCTTTGTGACTGAAGCTTCTGCAGTCCATGCAGAAACAATCAACTCTCTTTCAAAGTCACTTTGATCTATTCCTCTTGAATCTTGTTCAGTGTTTTTATACAGGCCACAGAGCATGATTGGATGTTAAGTGCCTAATTGTAACACACAGTGCACCTGTGTAGAAGCATTTACATTCTTTATTTCTCCAGTCATTTTTTCAGGTTTTTCCTTTAATTTGTCACCCATCTGTAGCTCCATTTGTACTTTTCTGTCGATTAGACTCAACTCTTGCCCACTTCAAATACAAAAGAACAGACAGCAGCCACTGCAGCACTGTGGCTTTGGAGATCACTGCAGCCAAAGATAAAACAAATATAAACTCGCGTCAGTCAAGCTTTCTAAGCCAACAAAAGGTATTTAAAATCTTATTCCTCCTCCTCACGGTTTTTAGACAGTGTCCAGGGTTACCAGCAGGCAGTGTGTGAAGATGAGACAAGAGTCTGCCATGCAGTCTTTTCTTTAATTCCTTGATACTTTACTTTAATTACTTACTTACTCTTTCTGCCATTTCCTGGAGCAAAGAAAGAGATTTAAAATACAATGTTCACCTGCATATTCATCTGTCTCTTTCTCAATCACTTTGTCTCTCATGCTTTCCTCCATGGAAGGATGTTGCCCTTTATATTTCTTCATCTCCCTTTTGCTCCCATGACAACAGTTTACCTCCTCCATTCAGGAGCAGAATAGGCAGCTGACTTGTCACTGAAGGCCAAGGCCTCTATTGATTGATTTTCTTTCTTATTGACTGTGTGAGGCCTCATTAAGCTAGCTGAACCTCTCTCACTGGCAGACTTGAATTAAGATTCAAATTGCTGTCCTATACATGGCAGTGGTCAAAAGAGAAAAGGGAAACAAGTCTGTGTGGGCATGTGCAATTGTAAAAAAAAAAAAAAGTGTAACCTGATTTAAAATCAAAGCACTTTGAGAGGATGGTCAAAAATCGTGCTCACTAGTGTTGAACCAGAGGAAAATAACACACTGAAATAATTTTGAGTATTTCAAATGAATTGATTTATGCGTGATTTCCTTACACACAGTCAACCTTTTTATTTTGCTCCCAGGATAACAGGAATGAAATGCTACCTGTAGTTTGGTATCAGACAGTTAAATGTTGTTCTGCTTTGTGTTGCCGTATTGGAACAGATCTGTAACTAACACAGGCTAGTGCATACATACTCCAAACAAAATTAAATTTGGCATGTTTTCAAATGGGTGTCAAATCACTGTGAGCAAACCACTGTAATCATTGCACCTCAAGGTTTGTTTGTTTAATGGCATCAAAGACACCATGTGGAAGAGCTTGCAAGTCACAGTGGGATAAGGCACAACGTGACACTGCTTTGTTAGACTTACTAGATTTAGTATACCAAACCGAAATTCATAGTTGAATAGAAAGAAAAAGCAATAATGTGAAAGAATGGTCAAATACCTGTGACATGCTTTGAAACTAACCTTGTTTTCCATCTCTCCCTCCATTCTTTGCCCATTGATTTGCAGCTCAGTCCATTTGTGTACAGTGAGTTTGCACGGGAACGTAACCTGCACGTGTCACTGCTGGACCGACTGTATGAGCACTACCCACGGGAATTCCCCTGTCGCATCCTCCTGTGTGAGAACTACCGCTCCCATGAAGCTATCATCAAGTAGGTGTGAGCCCTCAACACTGCCTTGTGTCGAAACCGTGGGAGGAGCGTCTGAAAATGTGAAAGAAAAATGAGATACTAGAGAGAAGATGTGGTGGGAGGAAGGAGTCAGACGGAAAAGGGGGAGGCAATAGAGGGGAAGAATTGACAGGTATAGGTTGTCCAGAGAGGAGAGTGGGGTTATAAAGACTGTGTTCATGGAGACAATAGATTAATGACAAAACAACACAAGGGGCTGTGTTTGTGTGGGTGTTCTGCTACAGGTACTTGTGAGAAAATGAAATATGAACTAGGAAGTCCAGATTGAATTTATATTAGGCCAAAAGAAAGGGTTATACTCAATACAAAAATGTTCTCTTCCATCTCGGTTTTTGCGAAGTAAACAGTACTTTAGCACATTGCTACAAGGCGCACACTTCCGTTGCATGTTATTTTCCCGTTTTAGGTCACAGGTCTGTCATTACAAACAATGCTTGTGAGCAACTTCTTGTCATTCCTACAGAACTTCACTTCAAACTTTGGTCAAGATCCCAAAAATTCCAACTATGACAGGCTATGTAACAGGGAAACGTGTATGAAATAATTTGCAGGACATAGAGTTGCCGAAACCTCAAACATTATCAGTTTTCTTTGGCTTAAATTGCAACAACATTCTCCATTCTCATATTTACAGTTCTTTTCATTTACCCCTTCCTCTTCCTGCAGCTACACATCAGAGTTATTTTATGATGGGAAGTTAATGGCAAGTGGGAAGCAGCCCTCCCATAAGGACTTCTACCCTCTGACCTTCTTCACAGCCAGAGGAGAAGATGTCCAGGAGAAGAACAGTACTGCCTACTACAACAACGCTGAGGTATGGGTTAGAAGAATATTGCAAACTTACACAGACAAAGCAACGATTTCTACCTACTCCTAAGTTAAACAAACACACATATCTTTTGGGGATGAAAAAAAACACAATGGCAACTTGCCAATGCAGTCTGAGGTAATTGTGGGAAAATGAGTTTGCTGATTATAGAATGGAAATTATTATTTGTGGTGGTGTTCTGCTGTGTCACATAGGTTCTTGCCTATAAATTATAAACAAATGGAAACTTAATGTTGATATTTAGTCCCTATGTTTGAAAGTCAAGGTTAAATTTTAAAATAATTAAATGAATACATAGAAAATTTATAATTGAATAAATGCAATTACAAGCAGCGTAAAGTTGTAAAACACATAGTAAAATTGCTATAACTAGATAATGCCAATATCTAAAATTAGATCAGTACTTGTGTTTTTTTAATGTGGCGTTTTCCAGTCCTGCACCATGGGGCAAATGTATTTCTGAATTGTATAAAAGTCCCACAGAGTCTGCCATGGTAATCCACTACTAATTTCCAAAATAATTTTTTTACATCTAGAACTAAACTATAATACAGAATAGTGTTACTCCCTCCCTCTGTGAAGGGGACAACTATCAATTCTTAAAAATATGATCATTGTGAAGTTAATCAGGGTGAGCTTCTCCCGCTCATTGATTAATTTTAGTTTACTTATGTTAACTTAATTACTTAGTTAGAGACTTGCACTATATCTTATCTAATATAAACAAAAGCTTCACTCTTGTGAGGTACTGTGAGGGAAATTAACATTGGGAAAATGCTCAAATTCTGATCAGGAAATACATTAAGCAACTAAAACCAACTCTTTGTTAGAATTTATATTGTTACTACTACATGACCCTGCCATGTATGCTAGTTAGTTCTCACACATTGAGAAGTTGATATTGGATTTCTGTTCAGTTTAATCCGCCTGAGTACATGCTGTTATCTTCACGCTACATTTTCGTTAGTCACCATTGTTCTTGCGTCTGAGCACTTTATTAGGAACACCATACTAAATCTTGTATGGGCCTCCCTTTACTCTAAAAATAGCCTCAGTGAATTCCACAAGATGTTGGAAATATGCCTTCTAGATTCTAGTCCATGATTGCATCACATCATTTCTGAAGATTTGATCTCCTGTTCTACCACATCGCAAAGATCAACTATTGGATTCAGATCTGGTTACTGGGGAGGCCACTGAAGTCACTGAACTCATTGTCAGTTTAATGAAACCAGTTTGACTGATAAGAGATGGCTTTTGCTTTGTGACATGCTGCATTATCATGCTGAAAGTAGCCATTAGAAGATGGTAAATTGTGGCGACAAAGGGATTCACATGGTCAGCAATAAAAGTCAGATAGGCTGTGGCATTCAAATGATGATTGACTGGTGTTAAGAAAACCCCCCATACCATTACACCACCACCAGCCTCGACCGTTGACACAAGGAGATTCATGCTCTTGACACCAAATTCTGACCCTACCATCTACGTGCCTCAGCAAAAGTCCAGATTCATCAGACCAGGGTGCGTTTTTCCAGTCTTCAACTTTCCAGTTTTGGTGTGCCTCTGCCCACTGCAGCCTCAGATTTTTGTTCTTGGTTGACAGGAGTGGAACTTCTGCTCTTGTAGCCAATCCATCTCAGGGTTCGACACGTTGTTGACTTTGAGATGCTTTTCTGTTAACCACAGTTGTAAAGAGTGGTTATCTGAGCTACCGTAGCCTTTCTTTCAGCTCCAACCAGTCTGGCCATTCTCCTCTGACCTCTGTCATCAACAAGGCGTTTCTGTTTGCAGAAATGGTGCTTACTGGATGTTCTTGTTTTTGGCAGCATTCTGAATAAAGTGTAGAGACTGTAATGTGTGAAAATACCAGGAGATCAGCAGTTTCAGAAATATTCAAACCAGCCCGCCTGGCATGCCACTTTCAAAGTTAATGAGATCACAATTTTTCCCCACTCTGATGTTTGATTTGAACATTAACTGAAGCTCCTGACCTGTATTTGTGTGATTTTATGCATTGAACCGATGCCACATGATTGGCTGATTGAATGATTGCACAAATAAGCAAGTGTACAGGTGTTCCTAGTAAAGTGTTTGGTGAGTGTATATGCATAATGCACAATAGCTGCATCTCTGTGACAACGTGACAGCTGAGCTGTGATAGTGCCAGTATTGACCATCAAAAACAATCTGAAATTACTGATTGTCGAATCCCGATTGCATCACCACTATAGCAACTGTGTGTTAAATAATGAAATTAACTTAACATCAAAATTTTCAGAGGATATGAGTGATCACTGGTGAACTATGAAAAACACTGGTAACTGCATTTGAATAAAATTTGAGTGAAGAGTTAACTTTCCCATTCAAGTGAATGGGAAAGTGATCTCAGAACCACTGTATGTGTGAAGTTGGTTAGAAGGGAGACCTCAGTTTGATATAAATAATTCAAGGGTTTGATTACAATTAAATTAAATTTTGATTATTCATTTGTGTTTGGTTGACTGAAGTCAAAAGCAGAATAATTATTCGGAACTGAACAGCACTGTTTATTTAATCTCATCCGCATTAATAGGAACATCCACTTTCTTTTAATCATAATTGAGGATAAAACCAATAAACTTAATTATGAGACCAACCAAGAGCTAAATTTGCCACTCACGCAATATGATTGACTAACAGTCCTAGCCTTTGATTGGTCCCTCTGCAGACTAACTTGGCTTTGGTCATTTGCTGTGTCTGACCAGTGATCCTTTACTGAAATGTTCTAACCAATTAAAACATTGATACCTACTGATTTTGCTCCCAAACTGTCCGGAGTGCCAAATGAATTGCCTCCCGTCTCTTTGATACACCACCCATGTCAGACCGTTAACATTATCATAATCTTGTGGAATTAAAATGCACTGATAAAAGCCTGCCTGTTTGTTTGTCTTGTGCAACTGTCTTTGATTGGCTTAGCTTTAAGTGAAAGACAATATTTCTATGACAGCTCAAAGACTCCAGCACTATGCCAAAGCTCTGAACAGGAATTTAAAACTTGCTCATGACAAAAAACAATAGGGAATCAGAATACCAATACTTGTTTTAATACATAATATCTGGGCTAATGTTAACACTCTGAAGGGCTAAAATGAAAAGTTGCTACCCATTTGAAACTCCCCTAGAGTAACTTGTCAAAATTAATGTATGCCTTCTACCTTCTCATTACAATCGTGATACATATGACCGAGTAGAAGTGATAACGTCAATGACTAGGATTTAATGAGGCTGATTGACTATTCTTGTAACATTTGTTCAGTTTCAAAAAGTAGAGTGGATTGGCCACAAAATCATAAGCACCATACAGTGAAGCTTATAATCTATCTCTATCACAGTCTCTGAAAATTGTAAGACTCACCAATGTAGAATTTAACCCAGAAAGCTAGTTTACAGATTTTCACGAATCAGATTAAACTACAGGTGTGATATTAACCAGCACCCAAAAAATAAGCTTATTTGGTATCTATGACAAATTTATTTTTTATCTTAGTTATCTGTCTATGATGGTGTAGTGCTGGTCTGAAATGAAACATGAAGCCTTTTTTTCCAGAAGTTTCACAACATGTTAACTTTCATAAAGCCATAGCTTCATAATTTATGGGTTTACTTTGATGCCTCAGTCCCATACAGTACCTAAAGCCTCATTCGTTCTTCAAATATTTTGTCCCCCATTGTTGCCTTTTTACCAAGGTGGAAGTTGTCCCTTATTCCCTAACTTCCCACAGCTTTTTTCAGGTCAGGTGTGTTTAGGTATCATGGTATTAAGGGACCCTGCGTTTGAGCCTTGCTGTCTCTTCTCTCCGTCATGTTGATCCTCTATGTCCTCAGGTATTTGAGATCGTGGAGCGGGTGGAGGAGCTACGCAAGAAGTGGCCAGTGGCCTGGGGGAAGTTGGACGAGGGCAGCATTGGAGTGGTATCACCATATGCTGACCAGGTGTTCCGCATTCGTGCTGAGCTTCGAAAAAAGAGAATGCATGAGGTCAGCGTGGAAAGAGTGCTCAATGTTCAAGGTGAGAAAAGGCACTAACCATTATGGTCATTCTGTGTATCACAAGTAGGGAATACATCTTTATGTGTGAAGTCGCTGGTCCAAACACTGAAACTAGATCTACAATAATATATCAGTATATTAATATTTTGAGACTTAAATTGCCGTGTCCATGGCAAGCACAGTTGACCAAACATAGACTAAGGCTTCAGAATTCTTTATTTGTTAAAATGGCAATCTCAAAGATTTTCAGATTTCCGATTTTAAATAAATCTTTGTTAAATCACTATCTTTCGCCAAAGGGGGTAACACAATGGTGATTTACCCTATGGCCCACTGATGAAAGTATTGCAATATTTATATATTTGCAATATTGTAAACTGGGTGTGTGTGGCAACATTCTCAGAAATAAAGCTGTATTAAGTTTAAGCTAATGCAACTCGAACACTTCCTACACCTGCAGCTATCTTCCACTGCAGTTATCAGTGTTCATATTGCCCATCAGATCATCAAGTCTCAGTATAAGGAGTTATGGCTTCTTCTCCCAATCTCTCCTCTGCTTCAGTCTCTTCCAGCTCCCACTTATTGGATCCAGCTGCTTTGAATGGGTCATTAACTCCCCCATTAATCACACATGAAACCTGCGGACACGTGTGAACACATGCACACACGCACATAGGAAAACTGTACTCCAGTTAGCACTTAGAATTTGAATTTAACATACATTTGAGTGATGTGTGTTTATGTTGTCTATAAGCTGCTGGATTCATATGATTAAATTATTACTACACCATATTTTTTCTATCTAGTAACTTCTAGTGATTTGCCTCCTTCCTTTATTTGTAGCAGAAAGATAGTACAACACAACTAGCTTAAGAAATGGTTTCAGTTTCCACTGATCGAATGAAATGTCATGGAAGCTAATGGAAAAAATTAGGTTCATCCAAGATTTTAGTTTTCAGTCATTGCAATTTTGTGGCTTACTTTTTAGTAAGGGAACCGTGTGTTTCTAATGTGTCAACCATGAACTAATCAGAATCTTCCTTGTGTTTCTAAATTAATGAAATAGAAAAAAAAAAATAGAAAGTTTCTTTAACGGTCTTTGCTGCTTCTAATAATATCTTTTACTTGTATAGCACTTCTCAGAGTACTAAGAAAGGTCATAATCAGAAAATTTTTTGCAGGTAAACAGTTCCGGGTGCTGTTCCTAAGCACTGTGCGGACGCGGCATACCTGCAAGCATAAGCAGACAGCCATCAAGCGTAAAGAACAACTAGTTGAGGACTCAACGGAGGACCTTGACTATGGCTTTCTCTCCAATTACAAGCTACTCAACACAGCCATCACCAGAGCCCAATCGCTGGTTGCGGTCGTGGGAGACCCCATAGCACTATGCTCCGTTGGGCGCTGCAGGTAAATATAAGCACTTTTGACTGAAGTCGTCAGCACTGTGTCATAGCAGATTTTTATGCATTCAGTGTAGTCACAATGAATATTTTTTTAATGAGGTACGTTTACAGGATCAGCCATTGACCTTTTTTATTTGTTCTTGTATTATTGTATTGCAAATTACTAGATATCTTATGATGTAGGTTTACCATAGCAAATTAACACATTTACAATCACATGTCGTGACATCATAAGTCCCAGGGAATCTTTTACATCAGTTGTTTCTGAGTTAGTTAGTAAAGTTCTGATCAGTTTGTTCAGGTCATATATGGAGGCATGTTTATTTTCCTCCATATACTGAGCTTTTGGTTGCGATCATATAGTTTCATATAATTATGAGAGGGTTGCCATTGGCTGCCAACTCCTTTCTCTATATGCATCACTTCAGCCCATATCCACACCTTCCCCACCTCCTATATCCATCGCAATTGTCAATTTTTTCTCCAACAGAACAATTAAATTGATGTCCAAAATGGATGCATTGTTTAGCCAACGTTGAACCTCCTCCCAGGAGCAAAAGGTCTTGGTCAGTGAAGTAGCTGTGGGAAGTTTCAGTCAATAGGGAGTACCTTAGGTGAGTTAGGTTGTAAGTAAAGGTTAATGGCTGAATCTTTTATGCAACAAGCTATAGTTACAACTCTATCCTAATCCTAAGTGAAACAGCAAATACTCTGGACAGTGTACTTTTGACATGCAAAAGACCTAATTATTGTAAATACGCTCCTGTATGAGGACCAACATAATATATAATACTAAAAAAAATATCAAATATTCCTTTTAAAGGTGCTGTATGTACATTTTTGCCATCGCTACATAGCCAACGTTAGCATCAACAGCTGTTTAATTAGTAGTCTAGAACAAACGTTGCGAGTTCAGCAATAAACTTCAATCCTTTAATCGCCAAAAGCTGTTTCCAGCGGTGGAAATCAACGAAAATGTTAACTCTTGTTTTGCTTGTATTCTATCAACCTCTTTTCTTCTGCTGCTGTTAGTATGCTACGCAGCTAGCCCTGGCCCGCCACGTCTTGCAATACCAGTTTGGGATAGTGAGTCACTGTCAACTCAGTCCAACATGAGAGGATGAATAAGTAGCACTGCCCAAAGGGCGTATTCTAACCCTTTGTCTTATAAATGTAACGATGCCTGAAGCTCTTGGTAAGCGAGCATTATCACCACCACCACCACCTGTTCCCAGCAAGAAACTTAAAATATAGCACATTTTTAAACATGAGTTTCCATGTTACTGTGTATTTTCAAATATCTAGTTTTGGTGAGAATTATTTGATCGTTCTCATGATTGTATTTATAAAAGCTGACGTCTCATTTATGGTTAGTTTACTGAGAGATTAATGTTCTTTGTTCTTTTCATTCTTGCAATTCTGCTACTCTACTAGGCACTGTTTTGCCTCCTAGCTATAATTGTATTTCCCTTTAGTGTGCTTCATCTTTTTGCTGATTCTCCTTTTCCTCATTCTTCCATCTCCTCTCTCATCTTTACACCTGCCCTTTCAAAGTTTGTTTTAAACAGACTTGATCTTTTATATTCGACCCCCGAGGAGCAATTTGTTACACTGCTAGCAGCAAAAATTCAGCAAGATGATCAATGAAACACTCAGTCCAAACAAA
Source organism: Xiphias gladius (assembly GCF_016859285.1). NCBI lineage: Eukaryota > Metazoa > Chordata > Actinopteri > Istiophoriformes > Xiphiidae > Xiphias > Xiphias gladius. Next base: position 21,352,401 of record NC_053414.1, on the reverse strand, counting down.
GAGAGATAAAGGAGGATAGAAGTAAAACTTCTCTCCATCTGTTGTTTCCTCTTTTTTCCCCTTTCCAGAAAATTCTGGGAGCATTTTATCTCTATCTGCCATGAAAACTCAAGCCTACATGGCATCACCTTTGAGCAGATCAAGGCTCAGCTGGAGGCCCTGGAGCTCAAGAAGACCTATGTCCTCAACCCACTGGCCCCAGAGTTCATCCCACGTGCCCTCAGACCCCTGCAAGGGCACCACTCTTCTTCGCAGGCCCTCCATCCCCACCATCATCCGCATCCTCAGCACGCACAGCCCACCTCCAACAAACAGGTTCCGCAGCAACAGCAGCAACAGCAGCAACAGCAGCAGCAGCAACAGCAGCAACAGCAACTGCAGCAGCAGCAACAACAGCAGCAGCAGCAGTCCCCCCCTAAGGTAAGGTGTTTTTCAGGAAAGAGGGCATAGTGAAAGTAATAACTGTGTTTCCTTCCACTTCTTTTTTTAATTGGTATTTTTAATTTCTGCATAAAAAATCCTGACCCCAAACTGTAGAAGTTTTAAAAGAAGAAAAAAATAAATAAAACAGCAACCAGATGTAAATAAGGTTTATGTCATCAGATTTTTTGTAACTATGAAATTGCAAGATCTGCTTCTGCTGTATCTTCTCTACTTCAAACAATAAATTAGTGTTCTAAAGAGAGAGAAGGAAGACAGAGTGGAGAGGCAGACGTGAGAGAAAAAAAGGTGGGGTAAAGGATGTTCTGAGAAGCTCAATTTTGTGGGGTTTTCTGTGTTAATATAATATGTTGGGTAACCACTAATTGGTTTGTGGAAATGGCAACCAAATTATCAGGAATAAATTGAGTGCTGCTTCTTTTTAGAGAGAAAAATAATAAAAGCTTTGCATATAAAGGTATTAAACGGGTATCTATTAAAATGAGTCAGTTTAATTTCCAGGAAATTACTTTTTGGTAGTTCATTTTTGCTCAAGAAAAACAACGCAGATAGGAAATTAGCATCGCAGGTTGGCGGAAGGATGTGTTGTTTGATTGTTTAGCTCGGGTTGAAGTGCCTGTGTGTGTCTGTCCTCCCTCCTGCCCAGAGGTAAAGGTTAACGAAATCACCACAGCTGCCAACATGCTGCCATCACCCACTGGGCTTAATGAGCTGCAGCTCCGAAGCGTCAGTCGACTTTAGAGATTGACGCGCACACACGCACATGCACACGCGCACACACGCAGAGACAGACTTCCTTTCACTTTCTCCATAGTCATACATATGTAGCACTGTGCTACTAGTATGCAGTATGCATTTCCTTCATATATTGTTTCCATCAGCATATACAGCATGTTTCTACTTTAAAGTCCATTCATTGTACATGGTTGATGCACCCACTGTGGTATACAGCCAAAAACAATCCATACCAACCTAATTTAAAGATAGATTAATTCCCAAACTTTAAAAACTGTCTCACCATAGCTTCTGATAATACCTGTGTTGCTGGGTTGAATTTGGTTACTTTAATGCAGCTTTTTCACATCACCTTGTGAGTATTATATAATTCCAAATAATCAGGTTCAGCTATTGTGTATTTCACAGCAAAAAAGAATATTGCAAAAAAATCAATTTATAGAGACAAATTGCACTTTCTTCTGTTGATTATTGTCATCTGCTATGATTCAGTGTGATTTTAAAAAAAAAAAAAAAAAACATATGTCTGAGGGAAGAGTAGACTGAATACAGTTTGCAGTTGCAATTACTTGTAAAACATTTAAACACAAAGCATGCAGCATTTTCATTGTTGGACATCCATTTTACCAGAAATATACGCTTCAGTTGACTTAATATTGAGAAGTTCTGTTTTCTGACCCAGATGGTGTTTTGCAAGTATGTAACACTGTGCAACTTTGTGGCAAAATATCTCATATTCAAAAGCTTTTTGTAGTTTCAGCTCAGGCATAATTATGCAATTGTTTTAATTGGGGAAAGAGGATCTGCAAGTTTAAAAAAAAAAAAAACAAAAAAAAAAAAAACAATTATTTATTACTTCTTTTCTTCATGTATTATTAATTGAAAATCAGAACTTATTCCTCGTGGAATCAGGAACTACTCAAATTTTTGGTATGAAGTCAAACTTTTCTGACTTCCTTTAACACGTAGTCTTGATTGTGTTTTTCTCTCTTCTACAATCTTTTTTTACTTAGATGGAAAAATGGTTAGGATAAATAATGCAACATTACAAGCAACCAAGACTCTTGTTTGACAACCAGTACACAGTCATCTAGTATTTTCAAGACCCAGTAGGAAGTCTCTTTCATTCTCACCAGATCCCTGCTGTTAGAGAAATTAGACAAATGTTCAGCAATATCCCTTGGTTCCACTATTACGCTCACACTTTTCACTAAATTTTGCATCATCTCACATACTGTGGTGTACTGTGTAAAGTGTAAAGTATGGGCACCAGTTTCAGTCGGGTGTGTCAGGCATTGCTCAGTAACTATTACACCCCAGAATAGCAGCCAAGCAAAGCTGCTTCTGCTACAATATCTACAATAATGTGAAAAATTGTTACACTACATGTAAGAATATTGCATATTTGATGTATTGATTATAAAATCATTGCATTCTACAAAAACTAACTTTAACATTAGGCAGTTTTTTAATATTTGGTTGCCATTTGATGCAACACCAAAGGTACTATGTTAAATTACACCTTTTTACATGCGGAATTAGTCTATTTAACTCAACATCGCCTTTCAAACATGTTCTGTCTGTACATATAGTATGGGGTTACCAAAATAACGGGAAAACATTGCAGTATTGCTATAACAAGTCAGCCCTGTTATTTTCAGTTTATTTAATGAGGTGCTGTGATCATTTTTCAGGGCATAGTTTGTGGTAGTGTTTTCTGTAGTGTGCTGGATTGTACAGTAATACTTGACGGAAGGGAGGTTGTCATTAATTTCTACCTCCTCCAATAAAGCTTACACACTGTCAGGACCCACAGTAAAGTGAGACAGACCACATGTAATAAAACCAGTCACTGGAACAGCTCAGGGTAGATTGTTGTGTGCTTGCCTGTAGTGATTAATAATACAGCAGCTAGGGTCCATCTAAACTCAGGTATGGGGCAATCTCATGTGAGCCCAGTGTTGTCTGTGTTTGTGTGCTCGGATATGTATAGATCTGTGTGTGCATGCACACCCCTACATGAGTTATTAGTAATAATAAGTAATGAGTAATAATTAAATGTAATTGTGCTTACGTGTACTTACTGTACATGTTGACTTGTTGTTCTTGGCAGACATGTTGACTGCATGAAACACCAAAATGAAGTTGCAAAGTTGATCTAGAATTAACAACATTGGCCAAGTTTGTTATTAATTAATAACTGTATGTCTGTATGTCTCCCACTGCAGTGGTATGGCTCATGTGTTTTTAATAGATTTTGGACAACAGTGGATTCTGTAGGACAGAGGCGGGCTGTAAGCTGTACCAGGCTTCACTTATGGCTCTTCCATTTAAGTGATGTTAATAATGTTATTAATTACATCTTTGGTCTACAAGTGAAGTGGTCTCTGTGACAAAGGTCTGTTGACAGAATATGTGTGGTTCACAAACCTTTAGTGGATACGCTGCCTCTCGGTTAACAGTTATTAACCTGTCTGTACATCTAGAATTAAAACTCATATTTTTTTTTACAACTGACACTGAATGTTTGAATGGTGTATTCAATATGGACAGGAACAATACAAAGAATTATGTGTTATTAGGTAAAATAGTTTGTGTTTGTTCATAATTGTAACTTAGATGAAGATCTGACCATATTTTAAGAAAAATTTATACATAAATGCAGGTAATTCCAACTGGTGCTCTTACTTTTTCTAGTCACTGTAGGTGTTTTTGATTTTGATGATTGCATATACAAACGTCTCCTCTGCAACAAAACCACAAGCTTTACCTGTCGCTGATTCTATAAGAGCAGAAAACGTCTGCATCACACCTTGATATTATGGATTCACTTTGCTGTGCTCTGCTCGCCAGCTTAGTCCCTGCCTCCCCCCTCACTGATGAGGTGTTGCTCCTATAGCCGTTACAGATGTGGGACAGTCAGGACCATACTGCAACTGCTATGTGCCGAGTTTCTATATTTCTTTACAGTTGCCAGACTTGTGTTTTTACCCCACACTTGTCCACACTCCATCCCTTGCTGACATTCTCTTTTCTTCTCCATATGAACCCGTTGTCTTCCTTCATGACTTTCTAATGATTTTTTTGTCTTACAGGGGAAACATGCAAACCACACAGAGCACCTGCCACCTGAAGGATATGGTGAGTATAGTAAATTACCTGTTTACCTCTGTTGATTATCTAAATATTAAAGGGTACCATTTTGTGAAAAATGCCATTCCTATATTGTCACCTCTTGCTCCTGGTTATGATTTTCTGCTATCTGCTGTTTGACAAATGTCAAAACTGAAATTTTTCTTATTTTTGTCCAAATTCCATACTTTTTCTCTTACTTTCAATTTTTTCTAAGTAACTTATCCCACACTCTGCTGCATATACAGAAGTAGAACCGTAGAAAAATTACAATCAAAGCAATTTCATGGGACCTTTTAGACCTCTGCATTGTAACTGGCTTATTTACAAGAATGTTCACTTGCCTGAATGTCAGTGAGGAAGGCAGAGGAAATAGGCAACAGCGTAACAAAACTGTCCAAACAGGCTGCCTCTTTCCCAGATGTGCAGACAGAGTTGTAGGTGAAAGGGAAAACTTTAAGTGTTGTATAGAATGTCCATTCCAATATAAAGTAGTACTGTCAAGCTGTATCTAATCACTCGCTGTGGTAAACTTCAATAAACCTTAAGACGTCAGAAGATGGACAGCAGTATACAGTGAAACTGACTATGCTGTAACACTGACAATATTTACACATACAACCATGTACAATGAAATCCATCCTCATTGGACTTCTGTCATTATCACTATATTTTGTATATCATTGTCAGGTTTTACAACAGAGCAACAATACTAGAGTTTCCATTGTTTCTTTTTTTCCTACGTCTCACTACAAGCACACATCTTGACAGCTTGATATAAGCCAGTCTAATGCATTGCTCCAGATGGATGCTTGAAGGCCTGAGGCTACTGAAGCCGTCAGAGCAATGCAGCTTTGAACAACAGAGCAAGGCGTTGTTAATACAATGTTCACTAGGGGAAGACGATCAGTTTGTTTCAGCCACTTACAACTGTAGATTGTCAGCAAGCTACATTAGCTTTAACTGAAAAAAAGTCTAATGAAATCTGTGCAGATCACTTCTTTCTGCAATGTCGAGATTAATACAAGTTGGCCAGCAATGATTTATATTTTGTTTTCCTCTCCTAAAGATTCACAGTGTAACATTTTCCAGGCCATGAATAATTAGACATGCCTCTAGCTTGTGTTCTGCCTACTATCACTGTGTCATCACATTTGGGTTAAGAACCATTTGTATCTGCTTGTATTACTTTGCCACCTTCTCTCATTGCAGTGCAACCTAACCCAGCCGTGCTGATGGGAAACCCTATTCGGGCATTCACACCACCCTTGGGTGGCACACCGGCTGGCATGGGCAAGTCCCCCAGTCCTGTGCAGAGAATAGATCCTCATACAGGCACCAGTATCCTCTACGTTCCAGCCGTGTATGGTGGAAACATGGTCATGTCCATGCCTCTGCCTGTAAGTTTTCTGCTTCTGGTAACAAATATACAAGCCTGTATACTGAGCCAGTATGAGTCGATCTGCAACAAATGTCATAGTCATATATTTCAACTGCTACAAAGGATTCTGTTTTTTTAAAAAAGAAATGTGCAAGTGTAAGATTGCATCTCAGAGAATATGTGTAAAATATGTGTGTGTTTGTCAAAAATCCCATTTATTTCACAGTGAGAGTCTTTTTTCTTTTTTTTCTCATACAAACTTGCCAGCCCAGGTTAATTAATATCAAATCAAGCAATTACTGTATTTGCTTCAGATTTCTTATTGGTTGGTTGGTTGGTTGGTAGGTAGGTTCTGTACTATCATATGTGGGAACAAAAGCCTTTATTTTTCAGCAAGTGTACTGTATAAAAAGTGTCAGTGTGCAAAATAATCTCATAGGTTCGCTCTTACAGTAAACAGAATATTTTAAAAACTCCTCTTCTGTGTGGAAATTAGCTTTTTTCTTACTATCATGCATCATACTACCCAATCCATTGAGGTTTCTGTAGATTGGTCCTCTATTATTATGTAGGTCACTTTTGTATTTAAATGTGTGTTACTTGTGTAGTGGTGAATGGACACTGAATAAAAGTATGGATGAGCATAATGGCACTGGCAGTGTCATTATTCATACTTAATAGTTTGTGTACGTGATTGTAATTGAAATGAAAGCACTAAAACATCGGCATTTGGTTTTCATTTGTTAATTTTTATAATCATCATTATCGGTAATGTGCCATCCGTAAGTATGTGTTAACTTCCCTGTCTTCTGTCATTGTGTATTAATTAAAAATCAGCCCATGTCTGTTTGCCCCCCCCCCCAGTTGCCATGGCCAGGTTACCAGAATCGCTTTGCTGTGGACCCTCGCATCATGAGCCACCCTGCAGCCATGGCCTACAACTTTAATCTGTTGCAGGCCCAGAATCGAGGCTCCCCCATCCCTTACAGTGGGGTGGCCCACCCCTCTCCTCTAGGCATGGGCCAGCCTAGCCCTGACAAGGAGCTACAGGCAGACCCCATCAGAAATGGTGTGCAATACTGTAATTTTATGCCATCAGATAGAAAGAACTATCTGTATAGAATAGCCAATAAGTTAAAGTTTGTTTTTGGTTATGACTTCTTCTTAGGTAAATTGGAAGGTTGTCCAAAGTCAGAACAGAGCCGTCTTCAGACACCAGAGAGGAAAACCGCTGACATGAAGGAAAAACAGGCAAGTCGTTATTATTTATGTTTGTTTTTTTTTTTTAACTAGAAGTAACTTAACTCTTCTATGTAGACCCACATTACCAAAGCTGAAACAAATATGGTGAGAGCTTTGTGATTGGGTGATGAAAATTTAATTGGCCAACTGTGATGCCTTTACTAATGGTCATTGGGTTGGTGTTTATTTTTTGGTCCAGGGAGATTTAGACACAGGCCAAAGTCGAAGTCTAGACCCACAGACAGACGGGCTAGTTGGATTTCCCAACGCACTGCTCCATCGAAAAGACCCCTCAGCTGCCCAGAGACCCCTCAGCTACCACCTGGCACCACCCAGTCAAGCTTTTCCTCCACATCCTGCCAGCGGAAGACCCTTCCCCCCTCA